>NW_019741302.1:1321631-1380563 GCF_002891405.2 Cryptotermes secundus | reverse complement strand
TGCTAGTCTTGCGGCTGTGATTTTCGGTTTTTTGTGTCCTGAATAACGTCCGAAGCAGTGAAACCATTTGTATAGATTTCGGAACAGTGGAAACTCATGCATGAGCGATGCGGTGTTCCCAAGAGTTCCGAAGGGATACCGAGCTGCACGAATCTGTCCGTCAGTCTGTCCATTCTCGGATTCATTTATCGGCATAAACACAGTCTTTAATAATTGACCTTGAAACATTGTAAGAACATTATGCCATTACTTTATTGCCTTTTTGGCGTTCTTTGCACGATTTGTAGAATCCTTTATTTAAGCATCCTGTTGCATTTCTGTATGTAATATTGTTTATTGTACTACACAGTCCATCAACAATGCAACAAACTGATCCTTCTTTCATACACTTCCACTTTCGACACGACATGTTTCGGCCATAAATGGCCATCTTCAGGTGTCTTACTATGCTAAAACTGCTACACTGTACTAATATTGTCCATTCGTCTCATATGCGACTGCACGCTTCATGGTTTAAAACGTCATACTCATAATCAACTGGTATGCGCTAAAATAGCACACGTTATAGTTCACTTAAATCATGAAGCTTGCAGTCGCATATGAGACGAATGGACAATATTAGTACCGTGTAGCAGTTTTAGCATAATAAGGCACCTGAAGTTGGCCATACAGGGCCGAAACATATCGTGTCGAAAGTGAAAGTGTAAGAAAGGAGGAACAATTTGTTGCATTGTTGACGGACTGTGCAGTACAATAAACAGTATTCGATTTGTAGAAGTTGAAAAAAAGAAATGGAAGATGGGCCTAATTAAATGGCGACCTCTAGAAATTGTGTGTGGTTACCAGTGACTTAACATGCCGCCTGATCTCCGAAGCAGGGGTGCTAACCACTGCGTCGTACATTCGATATTGTTAGGTACGTGTGTAGATGATAATTGCAGTACATAATTGAAGCTGGTGTCGTGTTGCCTGCCCATAGTATTTTATTTAAAGTTGTATAGTAAGGTACTTTGGAAGGCCATTCAGGGAAGATTACTTTTATTGATTCCGTGAACGATAATGTAATTTCCTTTCACCTGACTGCCATTTCTTTGCAGTCTATTCTAGGCCATCCGACAAACAGGCAAAAGATAAATCAATTTCATTCATTGAAGTGAAATCCTTGTTTTTCTCTCTCTCTCTTTTCATTTCCTCCCCTTTTAACTTCGTGTTTTTCAAGGAGACGCCACCTCCTATCATGGTTTAGCAATTGAAGGAAAGAAAATTGGCTTCAATTTTGGGTTCGGATGGCGTGACGATACGTTGTATAGCTGTGGGGGGTCCTGCTGACACGCCCGGACAGACACTTGGTGGCAGGCGTTACGTCAGTCATTATGACATGTAGAATGATTACTATTTGAATTCCTGATTAGTTGCTCTACATCTCGCATCTCATAACCAGTAATCAGGAGAGAAAAATCGAAGGGAGCACAAATAAGTGTTCTCAGGTTTGTGCCACGGAAAGGATAGGAAAGTTTTCGGTTTTGAACATTAGTTAAAGGATTCTCAGAACATGTGCGATAAAGTATCTTTTATATCGGAATGGTGGTAAAAGGCAAACAGTAACAAGCCTTCTTATCGAATTAACAGGAGCCACAGGGTGTTTCGGAAATATGTGGTAAAAAACTTGTTATCTGTGAGAAGAAAGAAAATACGAAGAATATAAACAGAAACAGAATACATTCCTGTATTCATGTGTTGAGAAGAGGATTGAATTTTGAGAACATTTAAAACAGAGAGATTAAGGAAGGTGCTGTTGTTGAGATTATGTGTTTGTCATGCTCTTTGTCTCCAGACTTGAATAAAAATCATTAAAGGCAACAGTTCTTGTTTACTGGTAGGGTCGTGGAAAGAATATAGGTCTGCGTTTGGTACGATATTGGCCAGTCTATGGAGTCTTCTCTTATGTAAGTGAAATGGCGATTCGGGTGCAGTGAACGCTGTTGACGTTGATAACTTTTGAGATTATGTTATGACGCTGCGTACGGATGTTCCAGTGAACAGGTCTCGGCCATTATTGTACGCAGGACACTAGGAATTTTAATCGACTGTATTATTTAAACAAAATCAGCTATAGAGTTGTCGATAGCGTGAGCCACAGTTCTCCAACTATTTGTCCATAGGCACCTTGGTGCCTTCAGAAGGGCTTTTGGATGCCCACGAAAGTTTTAAAATATTTGTAATAATTTCTTAGTTGGTAACAGATGTTCTCATAGTACTTGGTGATTTCAGCTTTCACATTAATGAAAAGATTCCAGTGTAAATAATGATCGCGTGATTTGTTATTGATTAGGTATTTTTTGTCAGATAGTATGCCAAAACTGTGGGCCGCTCCATAGCTCAAGCAGTTAGTCGCTGGCTTCCCACCGCGGCGGCCCGGGTTCGATCCCGGGTCTGCTCAAGTGGGATTTGTGGTGGACAAAGTGGCGCTGGGGCAGGTTTTCTCCGAGTACTTCGGTTTCCCCTGCCAATCTTCATTCCACCAGTTGCTCCACAATCACCCTCACGTATCATCTGGGGCTGGTACAATAGGCCAGAAGTGGCCGCAGTACAGGGGACTTAGTCCCACCCCACTAAAAATAAAAAAAAATAATAATGCCAAAACAGTGCTGTAGAAAAGGTCTTGATGGGAGCTCACAAGATGCGAAGCTACTCATGATTTAATGCTTTTAATTTTCATCGTTTCGATCTGCTAGGTTCAGACGCTGCCAGCTATGAACTGCAGGCCTCTCCCTATTGCCCTTTACACAAAAGAGGTCGGCCACAATTATAAGCACTCCCAATTACGTCACTACCGCACATTTCAGTCACAGGACTTTTAAACCTTGACTGCTGCTAGCAGTGATATCCATTTTCATGCTTAGAAACTTCTTCATTCTTGTGGTAGTGTAAAAAAACTCACCAGAATGGCGAAAACATGAACTTCTGAGGTAAGATTGATGAAGAATATGTCACATATTACACTTACCTTAGTATCTGGCAGTGACTGAAGTTTCTGTGATTCCCAAAGAGAACGTTATTTGCAAGTATTCCCAAAAGATTTTCACTTCTCCACAGCGTCGGATCGGCCGCAGTACAAGAGACTTAGTCCCACCCCACTAGAAAAAAAAATAGTTACCTTCTTCTATTATTTGAAGGTGTATCTCTAACTATGCTATTTTAAAATTCATTTTCATTTAACGAATATTCTCCCAACGAAACATTTTAAGAGATAACGCTCCAGATTTGTATTCTGGAGGTGCTTGGTTCGAATCTCGCGCGAGATACCGACTATCCTGACATCGTGGTTTTATTCAGTCCAGCCAGGAAAATTCCAGGTTTGTACCCCAACTAAGCCACGACACTTCCTTTCAAATCGTTTCCAGTTCATAGGTCATCCTACCACCCGACGCTATGTAGTCTCGAAACTGAAAGCGTCATTAAATAACTCATAAAGAGAAACTGAATCATTTCCTGGCAGCCATTTCTTGTCATGAAACTAATCGTCATTTGTCATTTCAAGAAGTAGTTGAACGTATGAAGAATGGGTATTGCTTTTAATGGAACTATTGAACGATGTCAGTATTCTTAGGGCGGTGGTTTCCAGACTTATGCTCTAGTAGCCTCTGTGACACGTCATAGTTGTGAATTTGCTTTGAATCATATTTTTGGTTGCTGACCACTTGATTTTCAAAACATCCTCTTGGTCTTGTTCATCCCCTCTCACGGTGTTCTGCAAGTACTCGTAAAGTCATTCCTTTCTAAAGGGAAAGGAAGCTAGTGTTAACTGTATATNCGACGAAGCACATACACAGATCAAACCCAAGACTCGAGGTTTTGGAACCACCTTTTCAGGACTTCTGACGTCTACATGCCTGTATTCAGTTTCAGCTAACTGTTATGTAAGCTTGTTTATTCATTTCATTTAGGCCTTGCGGTGGTTTATTTAACGACACTGTCTGTAACTCAGACTCTAATGGTTGAACGACATTGAATAATGAATCGTAAAGGGTGTAGAAGGAAACGGGCGAGGCGTAAATTAAGGTAGTGTGCCACATTTGCTTCGGGGAACTGAGGGAGACAACGAAAAGTCTGAATCAAGGTAGTAGGTGCCCTGATTGAGAGTCAAACCGGGCACTACTGGAGTACAGGTCGGAAGAGGCACTGCTTGAGCCAAGTTTCTCGGTATTGTCTGCTACGGAAGTCATCTGAAGATTCTGTATTTTTGCATCCTGTTGCGTTGTAGTGACCGCCTCTATGGTCTAGTGGTCAGAGTTCCTGGCTACAGGTCCAGAGGCCCCGGGTTGGATTCCCGGCGCAACCAGACTTTTCTGAGAAGTAGTGGGTCTGGACGGGTCCACTCAGACTCGTGAGGATAACTGAGTACCTACGAGTATTTCAAGGAAATAACGGCTCCAGTCTAGAACACCGAGATTAACGGTTGTGGGGAAACGTTGCGCTCACTACGCGACACCCTCTATCCGCTAAAGTTGGCACTAACTTCGCCGACAAGCGGCGGTGGCTCGGTCGATACAGTTCGCTTGCGAGTTCGCCACTGAGTTCATTGTTTTGTTGCGTTTCATTGTAGTTCGGTTGATATTATGTTTTTGTACTCAGCATGATACGAACCAAATTTTAAAATCAGTTTTGTAACTTATTTGGGAATTTTTGAGCCGCACCCCATTCCTCTTAATGATTCTGCAGCTCGCAGTGTATGTGCACAGGAAGAAGAACAGTAAACGCATCCGCCTGACGATCATACCACGTATAATGATCCAACACGTGTTGCTACGAACGAGTATACGTGTTAGTGTCCGGTGTGCGTATAGTGACGAGCTTATGACTGACTGAAAAATCACACAGTCGTGCTCCGTATATCATTAGCCGGAAGATGATATTACGTACATACATCGTCATGTAGCTTCCGTGTTGTATTCTTATTTGAACTGTTGTGTTGAGGGCCACTTTGTAGCTTTATTACATTTGTCCATGTTCACATTCCGAAGAAGAGAACAACGAGCCGCTGTTATCTTTCGGCCTTGAACAGTAAGTGACTCAGATACGTCAGTACTGTTCAGTACTGTTTCATTACCGAATGTGTATTTTGTACATTTCTGTATAAATCGTAACTAACCGATTCTATGGAGCACGGGTCTTATTGAGAACCCGATAGTCGCGCAGCTTGTCATGAATTTTGTCCCTTCCGCCTTTATGGCCCGCCACTGGGTTACAAATCCACTTCTTCTTTGAACAGTTTGTAATAATGCTATGGCTTGTTTATGGAGCAGCTGACTCGTTTGTAGGTCTGTTTTAATACTGCATAAATGTAAGCACGTCATTGTCAATGAAGAAATTTTTCACTTCAGAACCGTTAAGAAAGACACTACGGACGCCATGCACTATGCTAATCTTAGGAATTCTTTTCGCTTCCTTCTTCGTCTTCTGGATGTCCAGAAGCGTGAGAATTTATCGTGTTTAAATGTTTCTTGTGTGTGTGTGTATTGAGGGGGGAGGAGGTTGTGAGAGCTTAGATATATCGATGTCCCTCCTTGGATGAAAAAATTTCTCCAACGCATTGCTCCCCTCAGTTGCTTGCCAAATTATATTTACAGTTAGTTTTGTCTGCTTGAGGGTATTGCCATGAGTTACGATGATGAAACCAGTTCCGCTAGACCTTGTCTAAGAATTATATTAAAATGGTCTATGAAGAATTTAGCAGGGTGTTAGGACGTGGATTGGATTAATTTGGTCCAGGATAAGGTCCAATGGCGGGCCCTTGAGATCATGGACTGACGGATTCTCTTAAAGGTAGGGAACTTCTTGAAGAGTTATATCTTCTGCGATGTGACGCCTTGTAGTCCGTTGAAAGTCACCCGACGTTTTGGAGGAAAAAGTCGCTTCCATTTTTAGGGCCGAAAAAATAAACCTAGCAATAAGCCAACATGAAGTAGGCAGCAAGGAGTGGCTTTCAATGGACTGCAAGCATTATATCCCAGAAGACAGAACCTCATAGACGCCGCTGTGAGAACCTCAGATCTTACATAGGGATTTATTTTATCTATCTACACGCTTGTCAGCTTCTGAAGAAGATCTGCTCCGTGTAGTTTATCAATTTACGATAATATTTTGTTTCTTTGCAGGCGATTTCGAGCTGCATGTCTGCATCTCGAAAAGTCTGATACAAAGATCTGAGTTCAGTGTACAACCACGGCGTACCTACTCTTGAAGTTCTGCAGCCATTCCTGTGGCAATAACAAGTAGTTGTATCTGTGAAAAATGTGCGCCCTGGCGTTGCGTAATGCAAATCATTGTTTCTCAGTCAGTGGGACGCGCCTTACTAAGTACTACTGCTTACTTCTTACTTTAATAATTAAAGTAACACTAAAATCTCTGTACTTGTAAAATACTATTTGGAAATGTAGGATTTGTGGATTTCACACCGGTGGTTATGAAATTCTGTCTTCTGAGATAGAACGCAGTGTGGTCCGTTGAAAGTCAACTGACTGTTTGGAAGAACATGTCGCCATCTTCAGGCTCGAAGAATAAGTCGAAACCAAGCAAGAAACCAGCATGAAAGCAGGTGGCAAGCAGAGCTCTGCTTGTCGCCTGCTTTTACTGTGTTTTTCTTTGCTTGGAAATTCATTACCAAATACCGTATTTAGGCATGTATAGGCCGCAGCACAATTTTCAGACAAATTATAGAAAAAATAATTTTCTTGGAATATTATTTCAGGAGTAGAAATTATTCCGAAATTTGGCAACGTTAATTTTTTTAAATGAAGTGTGATTTCGAATATTTCGAATATAAGCCGCACCCCAGTTTTCCTCTTGAATTTTTGGCAAAAAATATGCGGCCTATACATGCGTAAATACGGTAGTTACTTCAGATTATTGATACAAAAGCCAATTTCGTTTTTGTTTTGTTTTGTTTTTTTCTTGGCACTACAGCCCCAGTGGGCCTAGGCCTACCACTATGAATTTCTCCGTTCACTTCGGCTTTTCATGATCTTACACATTCGGTAGGACTCCTTGGGCGGGTGATCAGCTCGTCGCAAGGCCTCTACCTGTACACAAACACAGAAAAACGCACACACACACACACACACAAACTAAACATCCATTCCCTGAGTGGGATTCGAACCCACGATCCCGGTTTCCAAGCGAGCGAAGACAGTACATGCCTTAGACCGGTCGGCTACCGTGACCTGTCCAATTTTGTTTATCTAGTGGAATTAACAAGAAGACTGATTCCCGCTGGTTGAATACGAAAATCTGAGAGAGGTTCGTCTATCAATGTGGAAATGAGTCTTCGAGTTCCAGAGTGCAAGGTTCATGGCTAGCCAGAACGGTTACCTAGTTGTCAAGGCAGACTTTTCTTTTTTTTTCCTTGGCACTACAGCCCCAGTGGGCCTAGGCCTACCTCCATGAACTCCGTTCACTTCGGTTTTTCTAGATCTTATACGTACGGTAGGACTCCTTGGGCGAGTGATCAGCTCGTCGCAAGGCCTCTACCTGTAGACAAACACAGAAAAACGCACACAAACATCCATGCCCTGAGTGGGATTTTAACCCACGATCCCGGCTTCCGAGCGAGCGAAGACAGTGCATGCCTTAGACCGCTCGGCTACCGTGACCGGCTCAAGGCAGACTTTATATTATTGAATTCATTGGTTGATTATTTATATGTCATATTACGTCATTAGCACCGTTTCTACCCGTAGATTTATTACTTACTTAATCCTTTCCTATTATACCTTTACGGTATAAGGAACCGAAGCGTCCGTTGCTGCCAACGGACTACACGGCGTTTTATCTCAGAAGATAGAGTGTAATGGAGCTATATGTTTCTTGTTTGACAAGATGACCGGTAGAGAGCAAGATGCAAAAGCTGAGAATCGCTTCATTCTAATTTTACATTGGAGTACTGCATCACTATAATTGTGTAACTTTGCTTTTAGGTTAAGCATCTGTTCCTATAATTGTGGAAGCATTCGCTCACTCTAATTTAAATGATACTAGAAGAAATTCCGGGGGCACGCTGTAGCGTAGTTGGTTGAGGCAGTATGCTATAAGCCGGAAGGTCGCAGGTTCGATTTCCGATGAAGTCATTAGATTCTTCAGTTGGCCTAATACTTACAGCCGCACTATAGCCCTGGGGTCAACTCTGCTCTGGCAGAAATGAGTACCAGGAATCTTCCTGGGGATAAAGGGCGGTCGGCGCGTAAGGCTGACAGCCTCACCGCCATCTGTGAGCCGATTGTCTAGAGAAAATATGGGAACCTCGACGTCTCACAACCTCATGGGCCTTCACGGCCTGTTACAGGGATAGCTTTACCTTTTAGAAGAGATTCCGTGATAGACCAAATGTCATTTCCCATTCGTCGTTGGTCTCTGTGGGCATTTATTTCAGATCAGAAGCTGTTGCAGCAACGTTATTGTAATTTCGCTGTGGCTCTGAAACCGCACAGAATATTTCATTAAATACTGATTACATGGAAAACTGTTTCAGATACAAATTATGGGTCTTAACGATAGGCCTGTTTGTTCTCTGTTGTGCATCAGCTTTTCCGAGAACATGGAATGAAGTCAGATTTGAGCTTTGTATAAAGTAAGTGCCATATTTGAGCAGTAATTGATTATCATGGAGACTTAGTAATTTCATCGAAATCTGTATAATAGTTCCGGAGATGAATGACAGACACGACCTGTCCATTATTCGTTAATTTTATGCGCTTCATTAACAAAGTCCTATATGGACCTATGGCATCGAGCTGTGGGGCTGCGCTCGACCATCCAATACCAAAATCCTCCAAACATTCCAATCGAAACCACTAAGAAGAATCACAGGCGCACCATGGTACGTAACAAACGGAACTATCCACAACGATCTCAACATACCCCTCATCACGGAAGAGATCAGAAAACATGCCACCAGACACCGTACTCGGATAACAGGACACGAGAACCCGCTAATCGTTGAATTAACGAAACCGCACCCAGCAGCAAGACGACTGAAGACAACCTGGCCAGAAGACTTATGTAACTAAAAGGTAGAGTACTGCCACTGGGCAGCTGCCGCCTTCACGGCATAAACACCCATCGCATTTACTTATTACTTACAGTGGTCAAGTAGATTGTAAATTGACGTAAAAAAATTAAAAAAGTGCTGAATGTAATTACAGTATTTCTAATAATCGATAAATGTAACTTCAAGGATTCCTCCCTTTGACGCTACAGCCCCAATTTTGGGCCTTGACCTACCTCCATCAGACTATGCGTTTCACTTCGGTTTACTAGATCTTACATATTCGGTAGGACTCCTTGGGCGGGTGATCAGCTCGTCGTAAGGCCTCTAAAGCTAAATTCTGTGGCTTTAGTCCTCAAACCAACTATACCGACCGAGCGACCGCCGCTTGTCGGCGAAGTTAGTGCCAACTTTAGTGGATAGAGGGTGTCGTATGGTCAGCGAAACGAATCCCCACGGCCGTTAATTTCGGTTTTCTAGACCGGACGCAAGACGCAAGGTCTCTACCTGTACACAAACACAGAAAAACGCACGCGTACACACACACAAACAAGCAAACAAACAAACAAACAAACACTGAACATCCATGCCCTGAGTAGGATTTGAGCCCACGATCCCGGCTTCCGAACGCGCGAAGACAGTGCATTAGACCGCTCGGCTACCGTGACCGACTGATTCAAGGATAACTCTTATGAATTTTATTCCTGCGATGGCCGGTTCTAATCTCAGCCGAGATATTGATTATCGTGACTGAAGATCTTCATGGTTTTTCACAGTCCGTCTAGACAAGTTCCGGGATAGTGTTTTAAATTAAGCCGCGACGGCATTTTTCCACACTCTTTCCAAGTCATTCACTATCATTGCATCATTCGACGTTATAGGACTTATATAATTTACTGACGTCAGTTAACTAAACGGTATTCCAGATGAGGTAACAGCTTTGTGCTTTCTGTGCACGTAACGATAAAGTGAATATATCATGTGAAGTCACACACATGTCCAGCATGATTCATTGCATAAACCACTCAAAGAATCCGGGTGAAATGTGTTGCGGGGGTTGCATGTTTTATGTTCTTGATTTTGTGCCTTTAATATCTCGTCCGTTAACTGGCTTAGTGAGGAATGTAATTTAAGATCGTGTGGTACATTTACCGATGCTTTTCTCGGCCTGCGATACGTATGTCTCTAGCGAATGAGTACGAGGAACAAAGTGTGATTCAGGCTTTGGTAACGGTAAAGTTAAAATTGTCCCTGTGCTTAACTAATTAAGCATTACGCCATGAAGACTTATGGGGGAGTGGATGTATAAATACACATTTTCTTGACCTCTTCACTAGTTGGAGGTGAGTGATCAGCTTCACGCTCCTGCCACTTTACCCCCCCGTGGAGAGGAAGCTGGAGGCGATAGGAGACTGGTTGAGCCCCAGAGCCGGTCTGGACGACGTGGAGAAGAGAAAATTCTTGACCCTATCGGGACTCGAACTCCGACCCCTTCTTTGTCCAGACCGTAGCCAGTCGCTATACCGACTACGCTATCCCGGCCCCTGATACTCATTTGGAGGAGTTTTAAATGCAGTTGGGCGAGATATTTGAAGTTTTCTTTTGTTCGATTAGAAAATTTGAATGATTTTGAGCATTAGAACATTGACTGGTCAGATTGTGGCATGGTATTCTACAATAAATCTAGTGGGGAATGATTGTAAATCGAACCCATTACCCGCTAGTAGAAGGTCTGGGCGTTGTGTAAAATACTAACAACGTGTGAAGACGGACTGTAAACGTTATAGCTTTATGAGGTTTTTAAGTTCTGACAGCGGTGAATGTTACGGTAACGGTGTTCTTGGATGTGACATCGTGTAGTTTGATACATAATAAAGTTTCAGAGAAAACCACTTCCTCAGTTTCGCGGTGATGGAAGCAGCAAGTTCCTCCGAAATGTTAATAGCCACCTGCCAGAAGACATGGCGTTACATGCCAGAAGATCATAATCTTAGTTATAAGTTGGGTTCCAAGTAGGGCCGCGCCATAGCTCAAGCGGTTAGTCGCTGGCTTCCAACCGCGGCGGCCCGGGTTCGATCCCGGGGCTGGTCAAGTGGGATTTGTGGTGGACAAAGTGGCGCTGGGGCAGGTTTTCTCCGAGTACTTCGGTTTCCCCTGCCAATCTTCATACCACCAATTGCTCCACAATTACCCTCACCTACCATCTATGGCTGGTACAATAGGCCAGAAGTGGCCGCAGCACAAGGGACTTAGTCCCACCCCACTAGCAATAATAAAATACGTTCTAAGTACCGGCATTAAACCCATGTGTTGGGTTACATTTTTTGCTAATGCCGTGTAGGTAGAAATTTTCTATCTTGTCTCCAGTATTTGTTGCAGCTGTCGCCACGCATTCTTATCTTGACTCCGATGCAGACTGCCTGGATTTGGGAGTTCTGGTGTTTTACACTCTCTATTAAGGACAACTCCGAGACAGTCCTATTATTAAATAGGCTTTGAGCGCTTTCTTCCATGTCTTCTATAATTAATAATTATATAACATGTATATAGGCCTACATATTGTAAAAGTCATTAAATGTGGAATCAAATGATCCAAGATTTTGGTGAGTGAAATGCGAATCCTTGTAAGCATCTTTTCTCCTAACAGGCCTACCTGTCACGCTTGGTGTCTTGCATACCCGCCACAAACAAATCCTTCTTGGTTTTTTATTTTCTCTTTCCTAAGATAAATAAAAGAAAAACATTCCTTTCAAAATTACAACCCCGTTCCTTCCCTATAGTCTACAATATTTTTAGAGTTGATCACAAATTTATGAGCACTTTCAATATGGTTTTACGTACCTCTGACCTTCAACATATACAGCATTGTAATTTCTTTATTCTCTTATATAACAAGTGTATTGGATGGGAACTTGTCTTTTTATAATAAACAGCTTACATCATGTAGGTCACCTTACCTGTACGTTGTCGGAAACTTTTGGGTACCGGTGTGTAGTAAAGTATATATCCATCGAGCTCTTCGTGTTTGATTCTTTGTCTGTACTCTATAATCAAGCGGTGCATCAATTATTTATACTTCAGTAACAACCGAAATGGGTCTAGGCCAGCGGTAGATTACTTTCGGCTAAGGTCACTCGCTTCATTTGATGCTCTATAGTTTTTAAATTTGTTTCATGTATTAAAACTTTCCGTTCTGGGTGGAATATAAGTTCAGTCTTCCATACGCCGTTCTGGAAATTAGATTGTATAAAATTAATTGCTTTTTGTTTAACCAAAGAGAAGTAGCTTACGTAGTTCCAGTACTGTGTCAGTTTCATATTATTTAACCTCGCGCCTTCTTCCTCGTTCCCACGTTCTTTCGTTACAGCATGAAAGATTAAAAATTAATGAATTATGTAACTGAAACAGTACCCTAAAATGTCCAAACTCGTTCAGAAGTACGATACTAATTGACCTTAATGAGGTAGTTAAGAAACATAGTAATCAACGAGTCTGTAGAACCCTGATACAGATTTCGCGAAGTTCATTATGTTGTTTCGGGAGTAACATATTACATAAAGATCTGACACATGTACGGGCATATCTAAATCTGTCGTATTTTCGATTTGTGTCTCAGACCCTACCGGTAGCGAAAATGCTAGCCGCCACGTTTATGTAGCGTGAACATTGTTTAGGCAAAATTTGGAAAATCCTGCTCTGGCTTCGCTGGGTCTGCAACATCTCATTCCCACCTACCAGGTCTTCTTGATCTTTTCCACGTCGTGATGGAAATTTGTGGACCCCTTCCACATAATCAGCTGTGCTGGATGTGCGTAATCCCTTCCTCATTAAGCTGAACTATTTCTTTATTGCTAGTGGGGTGGGACTAAGTCCCTTGTACTGCGGCCACTTCTGGCCTATTGTACCAGCCCCAGATGATAGGTGAGGGTGATTGTGGAGCAGTTGGTGGAATGAAGATTGGCAGGGAAAACCGGAGTCCTCGGAGAAAACCTGCCCCAGCGCCACTTTGTCCACCACAAATCCCACTTGACCAGACGCGGGATCGAATCCGGGCCGCCGCGGTTGGAAGCCAGTGACTAACCACTTGAGCTATGGCGCGGCCAACTAACTAACTAACTCCATGGAGCAGAGCCCTTCTTGAGAAGCCCCAGTTGCGCGGCTGCTCAAGAATTTCCCAACATTTTACGGAACTCGGAGGTTTATTACCGTGTTCAGAAGCTCCTTTCACCGGACCCTATCCTGAGCCAGATCAATTCACTCCATACCACCCCATCCTATTGGTCTAAGATCAATTTTAATATTATTCTCCAACCTACGTCTGGGTCTTTCTAGTGGTATCTTTTCCCACCAAAATTCTCTCCATGGATGCTACATGCCCTGCATATCTCATCCTCCTTGTCTTGATCATTCTAATTATACTCAGCAAAGAGTACAAGTACCGAAGTGAACGGAGTTCATGGAGGTAGGCCTAGGCCCACTGGGGTGTAGTGCCAAGGGGGAGGAAAAAAAAAAGAGAGTACAAGTTATGAAGCTCCTCAATATGCAGTTTTCTCCAATCTCCAATCTCTTTTTCCTTCTTCGGTCCAAGTATTCTCCTCAGCACCTTGCTCTCAAACACCTTCAGTCTGTGCTCTACCCTTAATATCAGAGACAAAGTTTTGCACCCATACAAAACCACATGCAAAATTATAGGTTTTTGTATTATAATTTTTATGTTTTTAGACAGCAGACGAGAAGACAAAAGGTTCCGAACTGAACGGTAGTAAGCACTACCCGAATTCAATCTCGTCTTAATTTCCTCCTGAACTAAAATTTTGATTTAGTAATGTCATTCCAAAATAAACTGTCCCACATTTTCAAAATATCTCTTAGTAATCTTTATATTATGATTTTGCCCTGCACTCTGGTGACGTGACAGCACCATGTACCTAGTTTTCTCTGCGCTTCTAGGCCAACCTCCTTACTAGCGTCAGAGTTTCTATGTTTTTCTTTATGGTACCTATGTTATCTCACAATATATTTACATCGGCAGCATAGACATGCAGCTATGTGTCCCATTTAATTTCAGTCGCACCTAGTTTTTCTGCGCCTTCCTAACGGTATATTCTAAAGCAATGGCTATATAGCATCTTCTTGTTCTAGATATTGTGGATATGAAACTTTACTATAGGTAACTTTATGAGAATATTGCACAATACTTCCCTCCTAGCTGAATCATAGGCTTTCTCGACTCCTGTGAATAATTTATGTACTGTCTCTTTGTACAAGTAACCACAGTTTTTTTTTTCTCCAGTATCTGACGGATGAAAAACATCTGATCAGTAGTTTTTTTATTCGCTTAGTGGGGGGTGGAGTCCAACTGGGTCCACTCGGCACGGCGGCCACTAATTGGCCTATTGTAGCCTGCCCCGGGTGATTATGACGATAGAGAATTTGGTAGAATTAAGATTGGCGGGGGAAACCGAAGTACTCGGAGAGAACCCGCCCCAGCGCCACTTTGTCCACCACAAATCCAACTTGACCAGACCCGGGATCGTACCCGGGCCGCCGCGATGGGAAGCCAGCGACTAACCGCTTGAGCTATGGCGCGGCTTGATCAGTAGTTAATCGAAAACCACACTTATGATCCCCGATAATTTCGTCTACGTATGGTCTTAACCTTGAAAGTAGGATATAGGATAAAATTTTATATGAAGTTAATAACACTGATGTTAAGCTAACTCATTAATAATTTAATCGCGGTTAAAATCACCACGAGGTGTAAAGGTTGACAGAATCCTCCATCTCACATGAAAAGGCATATTACTATGGCATGTTACAGACATGGCATTGCTGTTTCATTTTGGTCCTTGAGTGCAGTCCAGTCGTATCCTTTAAGAGTTTAGGTTCTGACAGAGATGACTGTGAAGAAGGTGTCTTCTGGGATGTGATGCCATGCAGACGGGTAGAACGTCACCAGCGTTTAAGAGAAACCTACTGCCTATTCAGGGCAGAAAAAGCAGGATCCTCTAACACAATTATTGCGTTCTCCCAGGGTACACGACGCATGACTCCAGAAGGCAGTAACCTGAAGCTACATCTTTGTTCGGATCGAATTGACTGGCAAACTGTTTTATCTACATTTAAAAATGGTCTCAGACCCCACTCCAAAACTTAAAACCCCTTGAATGAAGACAAAATTGCTCCTTCTTTTGCGGTCCTTGAAAGACAGAGATAAATCCAACTTTGAGACTTTACCGCACTCCAGTCGATGTTTTATTATTATTAATTTGCCATTTTTTTTTTTTTTGCCTGGCTGAAATTCTGAATTGAACCTGGAACTACCAATTCCTTTTGTCATAATGCTCGGAAATTATCTTAGAATTTCTTTTGGGTGTTTTAAATGAAGACCCAGATTATCTCATGTTAATGATGATTCAGCAGTTATTAAGATTGTTTTATTTCTGAATTTTGCATGTGTACCTAATGTAACTTTTTTCTTTCACTCACCATATTGAGCTCTATAAGCGTGCTTGATTTTTGTAGCCTGTGCACATGACACACACGGCGCTAAACTTAATGGAAGAGGTTATTCTGGAAATTTGGGGCTTGATAGAATAATACGTGGTAGAGTCATTAAGTTCGTGGAATGTGGTTTTATCGCATCATATTACAAGGTATTCACATACACTTACGCAGATCCACATCGGCCCTCAGAATAGTTAACGTTGACCTCTAAGCAAGTCTGCCAACGTTGATATAGCTGTCGAAAATATTGCTGAAAAATATTGGCAGTAAATTCCCGTACGACGCTTTGCGGCCATTCCACGAACTTATTGACTGTGGTAGTATTAGAACGTATCTTGAAGAAACAGAGTGTAAAGCTGTGGGATGGATTCATGTCTTAGGATAGGAGCCGTCAAGTGGTTGTTGTGAATGCAGCAATGAACCCCCTGGTTCTGTAAGTGCAGGGAATTTCCTGAATAGCTGAGCGATTAATAGCTTTTCGAGAAAGACTTTGCCCATGGAGTTCGTTAGCGGTGGATTAAACTTCATTCTAATTCTCGGTGTGTCATATTCTCAGTAGTCTAATTGGGTTGAAGCGCATTCTGTCTCTCCCTCTTCTAAATGTATGGGCCATGTTTTCTCCAGAGTATTGTAGCGTCTACAGCCGTTGCTAAGCAACAGGTGAATAAACAACCGTGTTATGCAACCCTTTTCTAGGCAACGGATCGGTAAACACGTTCCCGTGACAGCGAATACGCACAATTACTGTTGGAAACGGTATATTCTACTCGGTCGATGCAAAGTGGTTATAAGGAAGACAATTGGGGCAGCCCAGTTAGTTGTCAGTTTTCAATTGAGAGATGAGTTCTGCACGGGAGGCTGTGAGGATAAGATCTGAGAGAGGGAAGCTGAAGAATCTCCACTGTTAGAAGCCGTTACTATGGAATGGCTGACGACACAGGAGGCTGGATAAAGGCTTAGCGGGTGCTGTAGTGATCTGTGAATTGTGAAGATTAGCGGTGGCGCTGTAACTGCTTGTAGTTCTGAGTGGTGTGTATAAGTGAACAATAAATGTGTGCACCAATCCATACCCCGTCTATAGTCACACCCCATATACATGACAGTATGAATCTCGACCACCTTTCATGCGACCTTCAAGAATTTCTGCTTTCTACATGGGTGCTGTTTTTTTGGTAAAAGTAAAAAAGTAACGGTATCCCTGTAACAGGCCATGAAGGCCCATAGGGTTGTGAGACGTTGAGGGTCCCACACTATCTAGACAATCGGCTCAAAGATGGCGGTAAGGTTGTCAGCCTTACGCGCCGGCCGCGCTTTACTCCCCAGGAAAATTATATTTTAATTAATTCCTGGTACTCATTTCTGTTAGAGGCTGAGTAAACCCCAGGGCCAATTGCGGCTGGAAGGATTAGGTCAACTGAAAAAAATCCAGTGACATCATCGGGACTTGAACCCGCGACTCGTTTAATCCTATTAGGTGCCATACGTGGTACAAGGTTGACTGCGTACATCTGTTCTAATATTGATTGAATGCCGTACACCAATCCCCGTTTTCCTCATTATCTTCCCTAACGCACTCATTTTAGACGTTTTCTGTGCTTTGTTTTCGTGTCTTCTCGTGTTTCAGGTGCATATATTACAATGGGCCAATAGCCTGTCTGCATACATTTTTTTTTCTCTTTTATTTTGGTTCTTATTTATCCGTATAACATACTGTAAGCTTCTGAATATTTCGACAGCTTTTTTTTATTGCTAGTGGGGTGGGGCTAAGTCCCTTGTACTGCGGCCACCTCTGGCCTATTGTACCAGCCCCACATGATAGGTGAGGGTGATTGTGGAGCAATTGGTGGAATGAAGATTGGCAGGGGAAACCGAAGTACTCGGAAAAAACCTGCCCCAGCGCCACTTTATCCATCACAAATCCCACTTGACCAGCCTAGGGGATCGAACTCGGGCCGCCGCGATGGGAAGCCAGCGACTAACCGCTTGAGCTATGGCGCGGCCCAGTTTACTGCGTAAGGCCGCGCCATAGCTCAAGCGGTTAGTCGCTGGCGGCCCGGGTTCGATCCCGGGTCTGGTCAAGTGGGATTTGTGGTGGACAAAGTGGCGCTGGGGCAGGTTTTCTCCGAGTACTTCGGTTTCCCTTGTCAATCTTCATTCCACCAAATTCTCCATCATCATAATCACTTGGGCAGCTACAGTAGTAAGCCAGTCAGTGGCCGACGTACCGAGTGGACCCAGCTGGACTCCACCCCCCACTATGCGAATTAAAAAAAATTACTAAGTACATTGATTACGGTATTTCTATGGTTCGCTCATTCCCTCCATATTTGACGTTTCATTCCATCTTGCCCAGATGATTGATGATTTTTCAAATCTCGTAATAGTTTCTTCAGTTTATTCGTGTTTGTTTGCATTACTACTTTGTATTTTTCTTTATCATTTATCTGTCGTGATTCATCATTGTATAATTCTGTAAAATATTTGGTCCGAATAACATGCCAGTTGTACTTTCTTTTTCCTTGGCACTACAGCCCCAGTGGGCCTAGGACTACCTCCATGAACTTCTCCGTTCATTTCGGTTTTTCTAGATCTTACACATTCGGTAGGACTCCTTGGGCGGGTGATCAGCCCGTCGCAAGTCCTCTGCCTGTACACAAACACAGAAAAACGCGCACACACAAACTAAACATCCATGCCCTGAGTGGGATTCGAACCCACGATCCCGGTTTCCAAGCGAGCGAAGACAGTACATGCCTTAGACCGCTCGGCTACCGTGACCGGCTTGCCCAGTTGTACTAGTATTTGAAAATTCTTGAATGCTCCTCCTTTGTTTATGAATCGTTCATTGTTTTTGCGTCCCATAAACATCTCGTTGGAATTTATTGGTATGTACTTCCCTGAACCTGTTTGATTTTCTTTATCTTATATTAACGTCATTTCCGATTCTCTTATAGTTCATATGTTCTCTCTCTATTGCTTATTTTTTAAATATTCTTTTCGTTTTATGTCTGCTAACTGCATTTTATTATGTTCTTCTGACTTTAATGTTTTACATTTTAAATATCCTTTCAGTTTATTTCTGTTAACTATTTTATTTTCTTTGTAAATCATGGTATCTGATTTCTGTCTTTTTGGGTTCTGTCAACATCTGTGTTCCTCTTGATCTATTTGGTTCCATATTTTTTACATCTTTCGAATTTTCAACTAAATAATTTTCTCGCGTATTGCTTTATTTGAAATATTTTATATCGATTTTTTATGTGTTCGTCTTCCAGAGGTTCTTCGTTTAACTGTATTTCACGCAACTTTTTTTCCGAATGTGTAAACGGATGTTACTCAATGCCAGGCTGTAATCACTACCCATACTGGCAGAATTTAATGTTCGCACCACCAAAATTTGTGATGGATTAATTTGTCTATTATATACATGATGCATGACAAACTGGTGTTCAGTATTTCGCCAAATATGTTTATACTAGTACAGGCTGGCTTCATGGAATGTATTCTTTATCCTCAGATTATCTCCACAGGAATGGGAAAACATTACTCTTACGTACCTCGTAACTTAATTTTTAATTCTGGGTATCAATGCTGTATAGTGCGCATACTGAGAACATCGTAATATAACCAGCAAAAACGAGAAAAGCTCCAAATTTCGAGTTTTCCAGTTAATTTCCCTAACATTACTAATTACTCCTTTTGTGGGATCGTATATATGCGTGATATGAAATTCTCAAGCCGGAAAGTGGGATGTGACACCGTGTAGTTTGCTAAATGATTACCAAATTTTCGGAGGAATTTGTTACTTCCAGCGTTAATTTTTTTTAATTCGCTTAGTGGGGGTGGAGTCCAACTGGGTCCACTCGGCACGTCGACCACTGATTGGCCTATTATAGCCTGTCCCAGGTGATTATGATGATGGGAAACCGAAGTACTCGGAAAAAACCCGCCCCAGCGCCACTTTTTCCACCACAAATCTCACTTGACGAGACCCGGGAGCGAACCTAGACTGCCGTTGTGGGAAGCCAGCGACTAACCGCTTGAGCTATGGCGCGGCCCTACTTCCAACGTTAGGTGGAACAGGGAGCTAATCGTATTTGGGTGTTCCATAAAGTGCTTTGTAAACTTTTTCTTTTCCAGCCTTGGTTTACTTTCTTCTTGCGCATGTGCGTTAAGTATTATAGATTCGTAGAAGGCCGTGCCAAGGCTCAGGCGGTTAGTCGCTGGCTTTCGAACCACGGCGGCCCGGGTTCGAGTACGGGTGAGGCTTTGTGGTGGACAGAGTGGCACTGGTGCAGGTTTTCTTCCAGTACTTCGGTTTCCCCTTCATTCCACCAATTGCTCCACAATCACCATCATCTATATCATCGGGGGCTGGTACAATAGGCCAGTAGTGGCCATAGTACCAAGTGGACTCAGTCTGACCCCACTAAGAACAATAATAAAAAATATATAGATTCATTTAAGATATGTTGTAATATAAGCAATAATCTTCTTTTAGAAGCAGACTTGTAATCGTTCATTGCAGTTTCATGCCTCTTACAGAAGAGCATTCCTGTCCCTTCTTTTGCTCTTCGTTGAAATGTAGTTGCCGCATGAAGCAAACCTCTTTACCTTTATCTTCGTCTCTGGTATTTCCCGTAAATCTGCTGCTTTGTGTTTCATTTCTTGCCCATCTCATTCGCACAGCATGAAACGTTAGAAGACTTCACCTGTTTCTTTTTCCTCTCCCCATGGATGAAGCTTGCGGCCGTGATACTCCGCGCGGCCAGTGTGGGGGTACCTGTATTGCTCGCTCACTCTCAGTCACGCTGGAGGCGGTGTCGGAAGAGGTTAGGATGGTATAGGAGTACCTGTTTCAACTTACTCTCACTTCCAACGGTGTAGGGGAAGCATTGCTGCCGTATTGGCTGGCAGCCGGTCTGTCTGTGAGTCAGTTTCGTGGTGCGTGTTTTACGTTATACTAGGTCAATCTGTCGAGTGACTGATCAGTGTGTGTGTCCAGTGGCGGTTCATTCTCACGCAGTGTCGTAATAATTTCTTATGACTTGCAGCTTTTACACACAACAGTTTTCTAGTCGAGAGTTTGAAGTGTCACGTATAGGCTAATTTCTTCTTTATGTAGTGTAACAAGTTTAGTGCCTTAATCGGCTTTTAAGTTCATTGTGAGATCAGTGCCACTTATCAAACAAGGCAGAGGGGCGTGTGATGGAGTTCCGTGTGTATGTGTGCACGATGTGGGGATAATGGTGTGAGTAATAAATTATAACTATTTCTTGCATACATCAAATCTGTACTAACGTCTTTAAGTTTCTATCCTTTGAAATTGATAGGCATTTGGTAGGACTCCTTAAATCACGAATCAGGCCATCGTAGCGTTAACTATTTACGTCATGACAAATTAACGGCCAGGGAAAGCATTGAAAAACGCGGATACACTTCATTGTTCCAAGTGGAATGGGAAGCCGCCATCTCGGCTTTAGTGGTCTAATAAAGCTTGCAGTATACTTGCTGATCTTATGTTTGTGGCAACGTTTTACAGAGTAGATAATTTCAGATTTGCGGTAGAATATGGACTCTTGTTTCCTCTTGATATTTCCCTTTCAGAATATACTTTTATACATAAAGCTGCAGAATTAGGTCGGTCGTAGTCGAAGCCCTTGAAAGATAAGGTTTGTTCAATATCTTTGATTTATTAAAACTGGCCACCTGCATGGGTTTCCCATCGTACAGACGCGAGACCTGTGACCTGAGCGCGTGCCTACGGCAGTGATGTGTAACGAATATTTGTCTGAACATGGACAACGCAGAGAAACAGTAGGGCCCAGTTTCATGCGTCTTGTAGTACAGTAATGAATTGTTATAAGGACGTTCCGCGCTATTAGACTGTCGAATTAAATGCTCTATCAGCATGCCTACTTGGTAGCTGTAGCCATATTTGTGGAGATTTGTCCGACCGGTATATTTACTTCAAACACATTTTCATTTATTTTCCAGGAACGTTGATTAATTTCGTAGGGGGTCGTACATATGTGCACATCGTGAAGTGATTTAGATTAACGTGTTCAGTTGACTTAAGCCATTATGATGTTACGCAGAGATCTTGCATTGTGTGTGCTTTTATGACATGATGTGCTGACGTACCATACAGATATTTTACCAGCACTAGAACTGTGGTATGGAGTCATGTAGCCTCAGACGCTCTGCTTCGAGTGGTGTCTGTGTGTGTGTTGTATAGTCATTGAACTCCTTTCATTGGATATTTTCTTCGTTTGCTATGACGGTGCTCCTTTGTTTTCATAGAAGCCCGCTGCTGAATATCCAGGTATTGGCTCTTTATTTATTTTATATATATTTAAGTGGATAGGGAGCAATGTTCTGTGACTGATTTCCAAGATGTGCCCCATTTCGTTATGAGTAATTAACAGCCGGGAAGGAGGGCAGTTATCCTGTCATTATTTTCTGTGATGTGGCCAGTTCTAGGGAAGTGTGTACGCAATTGGGTCACTGCAGCTCCTTCCCCCGTATTTCTGTAGCATTCAGTTATTCCACTTGACATACCGGTCAACTATGGACAGACCCAATCAATTTATACACCGTCTTGAAACCATTATGGAGGAATTTAAAACAGGCATATCGAATTGCAGGACCGTAAGCCATAATTTTAGTTGTTGCCACAGGAACCCATAAGTTTCGGAAGCACGGTTGCCTGGCAGTAGATCCTTCCCCCTATTGTATTGCTGTCTTTAATTAGCGCGAAGGTCGATAGAGATAGTAAGGTTGACGCTGGAAAGAGCATCTGGTTCCGAAGGTTCAGGAGGTTACAAAATCCTATATTCTTGACTCGTATCCGTTTCCGCCATGACGGAATGAATAATAAGCAAATTGCATAATAAACAGAACATGCGGTGTGGGACTGGAGGAGCAGAAGACAGGCCTAAGTTCATGGAGTGGAATTTGAATCTCTTGCAGTGACGTCTGAGAGCCGAGTGTACTTCTTTTGAATGTTCTCCGTTATCCCAGAATTGTTTATTATCTGGCATCTTGCTCGTTTGAAGTGAGTCTCCAGGAATTAGGGCTTGGCTTCAGCGGTCTGAACATGCTCTTGCATTGCTATACATTCCGTACTTGCCTTTCGAGTTTTCTGCCGGGGACCGATTCCTGTTGAATTGAAGATGAATTCAAATACTAATTATTACTGAAATATAAGTCTGGCCAAATAATCATTCCCAAGTGTATGATTAATTCCTCATAACAATATAAGAAAGCCCCGACGAAATATTACATGTCACTCTCTTTATTAAGTTGTATGCCACTGCCGCGTAATAGTATCTTGACCTTTATGCCACCGATACCTTCGGAGATCCCGTTCTGACAGGCAGTGTTGCGAGAACGATACGGAGGTAATAATATAACCGTACAGATCCTTTTTCCGAGTGATGTTTAGTATTGAGCTCACAGTTGGAAATGGGTTATTTCAGAGCTGCCTCTCTTTGTTCACGGGATCCTAAAATGGAAAGTGTTACTAGTATAGGAGTACACATTTCCTTTCATTTTAAACATGAATGATCGTTGGGCAAAGACCTATTTGGATATGCATTATTCGAGAAGTCTTTTTCCAAAAGTTCGGCTTGAGGCCCCCACGGCGTGATTACGAAGAGTTCTGTCTTCTGCGATATAATGCTGTGTAGTCCGTTGAAAATAAACCGAGTTTCGGGGGAACATGTCTCCATATTAAGGGTCGAAGAATAAGCCAAGCAAGAAACCAGCATGAAGCAGTTAGCTTGCTTATATTCTACAGTATTGAACCGTTCATGACTGACCTAACAGAAAGTTTTGTACAGCAGTAGCGTTTATTTGTTTGATGTGTGTGGCTGAAGGTAACTAAGGGACACTCAAACTGGGCAATACAAGTACAAATCAGTTGATGCAGCATAACAGCGGTCTAGATAATATACTAACTTATCATCATCATGGGGTGAGACTGAGTCCACTTGGTACTGCGGCCGCTGTTTGGCTTATTGTACCAACCCCAGATAATAGATGATAATGATTGTGGAGCAATCGGTGGAATCCGAATTGGCAGGGGAAACCGAAGTACTCGGAGAAAACCTGCCCCAATGCTACTTTGTCCACCACAAATCCCACCGCCGTCTTGGTGGGAAGCCGGCGACTAACCGCGTTAGCTATGGCACTGCCCCATCTAACCAGCCAACCAACCACGTAATTCACCCCACGGAGCTGAGTCCTTCGTGTGAACCAGCTAGTCGCTCAGCTACTCAAGGATGTCTCAACGTTGTATGGAAGCAGAAGGTTCATTACCGTCTTCGTGTAAGCCTAAGGTTATGTAATTAATATCGGTGGCTTTTAGTGCACGTATCTTTCGGTATCGTGAATATTTAATGAAATAGAAGTACAGATAATTTAGTTTGTCATGCAATATAATATCTGTACTGTCAACATAGCTTTGCAGGTCACGTACGAGTGGACTCAGTCCGCTGTGCGCTCGAGGGTGCACCGTTGTCAGTGACGCAGCCAAATCTTCATTATAAAGTTGCTTGATTTTGTTTTCAGCATACTTCGGTATTCATACGCCGTTGGGAAATTTAGCCATATTTACACTGGACTGTTTTTCCGTAAGGTTGCGTACACAAAGTGTGACGAGCCCTGTATGATAAATATAGTAACTCCAGAACTGTCAGTGGTCGCAAAATCACAAGGAACGGTTTTGGAAAGTGCGAGTGATATAGATTGAAGTACACAGTTCTACTTCTGTTTTGATTACTGTCTCAAGTTCTGTCGATGAAGTGAAAGTAACTTCTGTACAAATTAAAATTTCGTCAGTGACACAATAGATTACTGCAGTCCCACAGTAGGATATAGCAGTTGAAACGAAGTAGTGATACTACGGTATTTTAGTAGGAACACTAGGTTAACATAATTTGAAGCATAACCTTCAGTCTCATGCTATACGGTCATCTGCCAGAAAGCAAATAACTTTCACTCTGTTAGGCTGATACATATCTGGCCACTCCAGTTATTTCTAATTTTATTTTCAGCTCTTTCCGTGATGCAGACGTACACATACGTTCTTTGACATGTTACGTAAAGTTAGGGTAAATAAGGTTAGGTTGAGTTCATTGAAGTTAAGTGGGTAAAGTGAGGTTTTCATAACTTGTACTCTTCTCCAAGTTTAATTAGAATGATCAAGTCAAGGTGGATGATATTGGCAAGGCATGTAGCACGAGTGGAGAGAAGAGGAATGCGTATAAGATATTGGTGGGAAAATCAGAAAGAAAAAACCACTTATAAACCAGGGCATAGGTGGGTGGACAATATTAAAATGGATCTTAGACGGAATGGGATGGTATGGATTGGGTTGGTCTGGCTCAGGATAGGGACCAGTGGAGGGCTCTTCTGAACACGGTAATCAGCCTTCGAGTTTCATAAAATGATGGGCAATTCTTGAGTAGCTGCAGATTTTGCGTCTTCTGAAGAAGGGCCCTGTTCTATAAGTAAGTAAGGAAGGTAAAGTGAAGTTGGGCTAAGTTATATAGGTTAGGTTACAGACTTGTGTGTCCTTTGATACATCTGTCCTAAATTGGCAAAAAGAAAAAAAAAAGAACTCATCTTGGAAAGGGCTAATACAAACAAGAAACTCCGTGATTTTAGTCCGCAAGCGAACTATACCGACCGAGCGACCGCTGCTTGTGGGTGAAGTTTAGTGCCAACTTTTGCGGATAGAAGGTTTCGCGTGGTCAGCGCAACGAATCCCCACGGCCGTTAATTTTGGTTTTCTAGACCGGAGCCACTATTTCCTTGAAATAGTTCCTCAGTTATCATCACGAGGCTGAGTGGACCCCGTTCCAGACCCACTACTTCACAGAAAAAAATCTGGTAGCGCCGGGAATCGAACCCGGCAAGAACGCTGACCACTAGACCACAAAGGTGGTTCAGGAAAGAGCTAATACCCAGGTGTAAATAATAGTTCTCAGAATAACTTGAGGAAGGCTGTGAATATTTGATTTCTTGTAGTTTCAGAGCCTGCACTTCTAGAGCTGATACTCTTGATGTCACGCCCCGCTTGGTGTAACCTTCCTTTGTGACTTCCCAGGTTATTGAAACTATAATTATGTGTGCATGAGGGCTAGCCAATAGTAGACCGACATTTTATGGTGGCGTTGAGTAGAATAATAAGCTATAAGGTAAAGTTATCCCTGTGAGAGGCCGTGAAGACCCATAGGGTCGTGAGATGTCGAGGCTGCAACATTTTCTAGACAATCGGCTCATAGATGGCGGTAAGATTGTCATCCTTAACGCGCCGGCCGCCCATTACCCCCAGGAAGATTCCTGATACTCATTTTTGTTAGAGGCTGGGTCGACCCCAGGACCATAGTGCGCCTGGAAGGATTACGTAATTAGAAAAATCCAGTGACGTCATCGGGACTTGAACCCGCGACCTACCGGCTTGTAGCGTAGTGCCTCAAGCAACTATGCTACCGCGTAATAAGCGGTGATGCTAAACGTATACATGACTTGGGGAAAATTCACTAGTAGAAGATTGTTCACCTTAAGGGGCCCATACACGTACGAGTCTGGCTCTCGAGTCCAACTCGGCTCAGGTTCCAATGAGCCAAACTCGTCCGTGTGTGGGTCGCAAAGTTGGGGGTCAGCTCATGCGTTTGTGGTGAAATTAATCCGAGCCCGGCTCCCGAGTCAAGCTTGCCGAGCCAGACTCGTATGTGTATGGGCCCCTTTAAACAGCGCAGCCGTTGGGGTTCTGTTTGCTCTATGTTACGAGTAATTCTTTGCAACATCATTAGATTCACAACAGAAGTAATGCAGATGTGACCAGTGTTTCCACACATTTGTTCGGTTTTCCGTGGTTAGCTGTCAGTAAACTTGGTGGCTATGAACTGGACGACCAGGGTTTAATTCTTGACATGCGAAAATTCCACGGAAACTACTACGTCCAGGTTTCATTCGACTTCCACCTCAGTGGATTGCTAGGAGCAGAAACGTGAAACTAACTATTCGGTCTTCATCACTTCCGAGGTCTAGAATGCGTGCTTATCCGACTGAGTATTGGAAACGGATGGTAAGTTCCCTCACCTTACCTGCCAGCGATTTGGCCTGCTTCTGCTGTCTTTCCCGTACTCTTCGACAACATCAGGACTCAAGTTATACAATACCTTCACATCCTCTGTACGCCTTCATAAAGCATAATCCATTTACTTCACAAGTTAAATATAAACAGGAGACTTTTTTCTCTTATTTTATTCTTAATAAAAATCGGAAGAAGTTCGTTGCCAAGAGCAAGTAGTCCTCCCTTCACCGCCCGTACTGCCTGTAATCCCATCTCCATATTTCAGCTTGGGACATGCCAAGATTTTGATTGACTTTGAATGATTATGTAGATTGAGGGCTCGTTGTGTGTGTTTCTCGAATGGATGGACAGGAAGGGCAGCGGCATCGGTGCAGTTCGTATTGGAGGCATTAATTTTGCCTCAAGGTCTTCCATATTTGCTCTTCATTATGACATATGATTCGAAGTCTTCCTACATTGGATGAAGTCATCGGCGTGGGCTTCGTTGCAGTGATGTGAAGTCACTCCTTAACACTGTGATGAGAATACCAGATAGCAGCGTATTCTTGGAATGGCTTGAGCATAGAGTCTGGCTCTCCATTATCGGTGCATATGTTTTTCGTATTTAATCTCTAATTCTTGCATGCACTATTTATCATTGAACGGATTTTCCATTTAAAAGTTCAGTTAGAATTGAAAGTGTTGTAAAGTGACGGTATTTAGCTGTATGAGCATACAGAACATTTTATTAAATTTGCAGTTTTGTTGCCCATAAGATCGTTTTAACGTACTTTCTCAGCGTCCCATGACATAGGCCTATGGGGAGACTTTGTGTATGACGCATAGGTAAACATGTATCATGGATCTGCCATGTCTACTTTAAGATACTGTCCCAACATTTTCCCGGTGGAATGGACGGATAACATGATAAACCTCCTCAGGATAAATTGTCTTCTGGCTTAGAGTTACATTCGGAATCACTAGAATTTCAGAGCAGGTATGCTAATCACTCATCCGAGATACAGGAAGGAAGGATGTGGGAAGAATCAGTCGTTTCCTGTTAAATATTATCCCGGAGGAACCGAGGAACACAAGGATATCCTTTTCCGGTGTATATTCTAGTTTGAAACTTCTTGAATGCAAGCCTAAGGAAGGCCGCATACCGGTATGCGTCAAGACACGATGTCTGTGACATGACGCAAAGAAAGGAGTACAGTTGAAACGAATGAGATAATGAAATCCGCCGCACACCGGTCTGAGTCATGATTCTGACATCAACTTCATGCTGACGAATCACGAATGAAGCAAGACTGCGTGTTTTGTCTCGTCTTGATGCTTGTCTCGACGCAGTTGGTGTGCGGAGTCACTGATGAGCCATTCCTGAATGACTAAAATAAAGGAGGTAGGAAATCCGTATGAAGATTTAATCTTCATTTACTCCAGAAGTATCAGTGAAGTGGATACTTCATATCTGACTGCAGTTAAAGATACTGGAGTGAAACATAAGTAATGAAGAGATTCTAACGTCGGTGTATAACACTCGGGATTGTTGGGTTTTTGGACTTACCCATCACCAGTTATTTTAAAGAACACAAGGTTTCGGAAACTAGATCTGTTTCTATCCTCAGGTGAGGGGGCGGGAGACATTATATTGGGTCCGTTAGAAGGAGTTAATCTCAGTCACCAGGCCCATATCGAATTCTGCCCTCTGATAGATTATCCACCGTATCGGAGGAAAGTGCCATATGCATCACGACAGAAGAGTAAATGAAACTCATACGAGGGGGTACCCAAAAGAAACCGAACTTATTTTTTTTTTAACTTATTTATTCAAACTTTAAGCACAAACCTTCAATCCCCTTCAAAGTACTCTCCACTTACACTAATACACTTGTCTAGTCTTTTATTCCATTTTTCAAAACATTGTCTAAATTCATCTTTTGAGATGATTGACAGCGCCTCCGTCTTTTTTTTTTCTTCACCTCAGCAACATCAGCAAAACGCTGAAAAAAAGTTTTGATCATTTCGGGACTCTTCTTTCAAAGCACAGCATGCTTCCACGCGACCTTGTTTTTGTTCAGCAGTCAGCAGTCGTGGCACGAATTTCGCAGCCACCCTTTTCATTCCCAAATCTTCTGTCAAAATTCGCTGAACTGAGCTCCAAGTCACTCCCGACAGCTCCACAATTTCTTCAATGGTCCGTCGTCGATCTTCCTTGATGATTTCACGAATTTTTTCAACATTTTCATGTGTTCGGGCCATTGCAAAAACGACGATCACACAAAACAGTTGTCACTATAAACTCTGCCGAAACTAGTTCTTACCTTCTGAAGCAACGGTAGTCGGCTTATCGACTCAGGAATGTTTTCTCTATGCGCTCATAGCGGCAAAACGCGGTACTACAAAAGCTCTGCCCACAAAAAAATAGTTCGGTTTCTGGGTACCCCATCGTACACCCAGAAGATGGAATCAGCATATGCTTCCATAACGTCAATAACGATTTACCAAGCTGTACGTCATCACTTCTTCATAATCACCTCCGTAGGAACTCGAATGTAACAGAATAGGCCATGTCATCAGGGTAATTGCAGTTAAAATAAGGCGCCGCCGTCTCATGCCGAGGTCAAGAATGGTGGAGCTATACCTTGACTCCCTACACGTCTTCATAGCGTAGTGAATAATTAATTAGACACATGAACAACTTTACCTTTTTAAAGCAAATTGATTCGAAAGTTACTCGGAGGAAATGGCAGTAAGACTCTCACATGTGCAACTTGTATCGCTTTGTAAGGCAGGTTATCGTTTCGGTATAAGCCGTTAATAAAGCTTTTGCAAACGATATTTATATCACAGGCCCATGTTACTGTGTTCTCCGAATGTAGTTTCCCGCAGCGCAGCTTCCCAGTTGACTAAGACTTCGCTGTCGGTAACGGATCGTCTTTTTGCTTTAGTACCTGCTTGTCTGTGTTTTATCCCAAGTCAGAGCGCGCTGAGTGAATATTAAAACCCAATTCCGATCTTCTTCTAACTGCGTGATTTCAGCTGCTTTTAAATTGCTTCGTTTCCCGGAAGCGGCTTGTTTCCAGTGTGTGTGTTTTGTGTGTGTGTGTGAGTGTGAGTGAGAGTGAGTGTGAATAAACGCACACATACATCCATGCCTCGAGTGGGATTCGAACCTACGACCCCAGTATTTGAGCGGGCGAAGACTGTTCGTGCCTTAGACCGCGCGGCCACTGTGATTGGCATCCGGAAAATAATAGTTTGAGATTAATAATGTGTAATATTTAAATTAAAATTTTAATGCACGTAAGGGTATATGATCATCAGTCAGCGCAAGGGGATAGTGGCCAGCAGGCAAAAGAAACGCCGCTAAGAAGCAAACAAACGCCGACATGAAGTTATTGAGTAGGAACTGAAGAACGTACGTATTTCCTATTGATTATGGAAATACGATAGGAGCCCTACACTGTCATTCTGTTGGTGTGGAAAGTGAGTGACCGAATTTTGAATTCGAGTAACATCCTCGTTATATTTTCCACTTTCGCTTCACTTTGCATCTTTCGTATCGGCACAAAATATTCACACGTTTTGTGGCCACATTCCATTCCTGTGATATAAATAATAACTCCACCGAAAGAAACAGTGCACGTGTATTAGTTAGCAATCGTTTTAACGTATTTCTTTTTATTGCTAGTGGGGTGGGACTGTGGCCACTTCTGGCCTATTGTACCAGCCCCAGTTGATAGGTGAGGGTGATTGTGGAGCAACTGGTGGAATGAAGATTGACAGGGGAAACCGAAGTACTCGGAGGAAACATGCCCCAGCGCCACTTTGTCCACCACAAATCCCACTTGACCAGACCCGGGATGGAACCCGAGCCTCCGCGGTGTGAAGCCAGCGACTAACCGCTTGAGGTATGGCGCGGCTCTTCGTTTTAACGTATATCTTGTTGCTGATACCCGAGAATGTAAAGGATCTACATATACAGGTTAGAGGTCATACTTTCAGAGTATGCCTTTCATTTACGTTGAGTAGAAACTTGTTGGTTGCGAAAAGATGTCAGGGTCCAAGTTCTTTTGGGAGTATGCAGAGAAAGTGAAATGTCAAGATTGGAACGAATCATGATAACACATTACATATGGCCATTTCTTATTTTGTTTTTGTTTTATTTAATGAAAATACGAGAGGTCGCAATTGAGTGTGTTTTAAAGGCAGTTTGTAAAAATGTGGATGAACTAAGTAAGGTAAGCCATAAGCCGTGCCATAGCTCAGGCGGTTAGTCTCCGGCTTCCCACCGCGGCAGCCCGGGTTCGATTTCGCATCATGTCATGTGATCTTTGTGGCGGACAAAGTGGCACTGGGGCAGGTTTTCTCCGGGTTTCCCAGCCAATTCTCATTCCACCGACTGCTTCACATTTGTCATTTATCATATAGGGCTGGTACAATAAGCCAATTAGTGGCCTACATACCAAGTGGACTGAGTCTTACCCCACCCCAAGGAAAGAAGGTAAGCCGTGAACATGATAAGAGTACTGTGTTCGTTAGTGCTAGGCATTGTTATTACTATTATTGCTGCTCTACAGCCCTTTGTTAGGCCTTGGCCGCTTTTTCGGTTTCTTGTTCCTCTACATAGTCGGTAGGACTCCTTGGATGGGGGATCAGCCCTTGGAAAGGCCTCTGTCTACACACAGAACAAGACAAACAGAATAAACGCTCACTTGGATGGGGGATCAGCCCTTGGAAAGGCCTCTGTCTACACACAGAACAAGACAAACAGAATAAACGCGCACAATACAGACATCCATTCCTTGAATGGGATTCGAATCCTCGATCCCAGCGTCCGAGCGAGCTAAGACAGTTCATTCCTTAGACCGCGCGGCCACTGTGATTGGCTAGTGCTAGGTGTGGCTTTGTATTATCGACTCATAAAACTGAGAACTACGGAAAACTGGGTAATCGCAATGTACAAGTCATTTTCAGAGCTTCAGAGAACCTATCAACTGGCTGTACAACAGAGAACTTCACAGAATATAATATTACCTTTCCAGTGGACCTTCCGTATTGAACTGTTAGATGTGACTGTGTGACATAGATATTTTATTCTAAAGCGCGTTCGTTGTATTCGAATTTTAATTGCATTATTTCATTCATTGATTATTTTTTTAAATACGTATGTTCCAGTATCGAGACGGTCCTTTAGCTCGTTTACGTAACACGGACACTATAGGAATCTTGTGCAATCTATATTTAAGAGGGCTGGGATTGAGACTTAAGCTAAAGATCTGAGCACACGGAATACGACTACCCTGTACAGGACTATCTGGAAAGTCATTGGGTATCCTAAAAATGATGTAGAATGTAAGTAAGACACGTACATATTAAGCACCCTTTCTCAAAGATTAGTCTACTCAAAATAAGTTGGCCTGTTGTCTGTTAGTAATGGGTACGTAACGATTTACATGAATTTAATGAGATTTCATCCTGCTGCTAAATACATTCGTGTTCTGTATTATATTACTCTCCAGCGGGTGAATTAGATTTTGCGATCCATGTAATCATAAAGTTTAATTTATGTCTTAACTGCTTTCTGAGTCTTGTAAAGCCAACACAGGATGGCGTATGCTTTTCCATGTTGTATAACTGTGAGTAAAGTCGGCAATATAATCTGTTAGAGGCCTGTGTTTGCTTGTTCTAAAAAGACAGTTATGTGTACGCGAGAAATTACAATAGTTCTTTTTACGAGTTATTAAAGAATGGCATATTTCTTTTAAAAACTTCAGTGTGAAGTGTAAATTCCGAAAATAAAATTAGGATTGAATTAGCGCGTAATCGCTGTATTTCGATATGGTAGCGCACATCTAAGTACCATGACACTTCAGGGTCCTTTAAATAATGTTAGAATAGTAACCAAATCACAGGTGAAGAACCGTATAATTCCGGGTAAAGTGTTACGAAGGGCCGCATAAAAAGAACCCATATCATTATTATACGTGGTAGATGTGACCATCTGCTTAATTGAGCACCACGCCATGAAGATATACAGGAGTTGGCCAAAAATATTGGGAACTCTACAGCCCCTGTGCATATTTCTTTATTAATATGGTTTTTCCCCTTCAATACAGCTGCAGTTCTTCTTGGAATGGACTCGCACAAGCTTTAACAATCTCTAGCGAAATTTCATACCATTCTTCTTGAAGAACATCTTCAAGTTGCTTTAGAGATGTTGGAGGTGGGAGTCTGTTCGTCACTCTGTTCTCCAAAACTGACCAGAGTGGTTAATCAAATCTGGTGATTGTGCTTGACAGATAAGATGGTGAAGTTCAACTTCAGGCACATCAAACCATGAGTGAACAGTTCTAGCTGTGTGAATGGGGTCACTGTCGTCTTGGAGAACTGCGTCTTTCGGAAATAACGTCTGGATCGTGGGGTGCACCTGATTACCCAGCCTGTACACGTACTCCCTTGCAGTAATTCGGCCAGTAAGGCCAATAATGAGAAAGAATTATCTTGCCGGGAATCGAAACTCGATTCCTCTGTCATCCAGCACGTAACGCAGTCTCTTACCGGCTATCATAATCATCATCATCGTCGTCAAGTTGGCAGTCGGTGTTAAGTTTCTTTAAGGGAGTTTCTTTTTATTGCTAGTGTGGTGGGGCTAAGTCCCTTGTACTGCGGCCACTTCTGGCCTATTGTACCAGCCCCAGATGATAGGTGAGGATGATTGTGGAGCAATTGGTGGAATGAAGATTGGCAGGGGAAACCGAAGTACTCGGAGAAAACCTACCCCAGCGCCACTTTGTTCACAAATCCCATTGATCGAACCCGGGCCACCGCGGTGGGAAGCTAGCGACTAACCGCTTGACCTATGGCGCGGCCCTTTAAGGGACTTAGGAAAGGTTCTCATCATTGCACCTAGAACAGGTATAACGTTTCGTGTTCGGTGTGCACCTGAGGGTAACGCGGATGAAGCGTGAAGTTAGGTTACACATTTCTGCCCGTGTACGCTGTCGTGACAGACGCACAAGGACATTTGTTATTGTTATCGTTATCATTATCATCGTTATTATTACTACTGAAAGGCACTGTTGTGAGGAAGGATCATTGAAATCTGTTGAGGTAGCCCACAATTCTGCTGCTCTGTTACCGTTGTTCTGCAGCAGTATTTCTCGAGCTTATGGTATCTGCGGATAACTACATACACGTACGTTGGCTGTCGGCGCACGAGCGGACGACGTAACTGTCGTAACATCCCTCTTTTAGTCGTATAGAACACGCATTTGTGCTCTTTTGGGGGGGAGGGGAATAGGAGAAGAATTATAGTTAATTTTTCCATAAACCACATTTTTCTATCCACTGATTTAAATTAAATTTGTAAACGGTGAGACATTTTAAATGTAAATTATTTTATTTATTGATATATCATACACTCTGTGGACCATATAATACTCATGCTACGGACCTACTGGTTGATCGCCATGGACCACAGTTTGGAAACATTTATGAAATATTCTATTTCTGAAACTTTTTACTGCCGTTATTAGAATATTCCAGTTCATGCCCGAAACTTCGTCGTCCCAGCAAAACTTTTGTTTTGCCAACGACATTGCCCCTAAATACACGTACACATTCAGTTGTGCATCATTACAACTTTTGTGTTTCCAGACATCCATCGCTCTGTTTTTATTTAAAACAACGTTTCGAAGAGTGGATTTTGCCTCAGTCTTCAGGTGGAACCTACTCAGTTGGGCCTAATCGATACTGCTAGTCCCTATCTCCGGACACCAGCACGAACACAAGGTAGGATGTGTATAAACCAAGCACAGCACAGACTGTCTGCGAGAGTTAAGACAAACATTAAAAACTTAGTTTTTATGCTGTATACAAAAAGGACGATGTTTTAAACAAAACAGTATAATGGATGATGTCCAGAAACACAATAGTTGTATTAATATACGGTCATCACAGACTTTCAGATTTTTTTACGTATCATTAGTCAAGTTTAAACGTTTCACTAGCTCCGAGCAGCATATGCTTAACATGCACTGTAGTATTCTCTTTACAACTTATTTGCGATATCTTATAACCCGAGTGAGGCTTACGGTACTGTCTTAAAGTTGTTCCTGAGCTTAATTAACTAAGCATCATGCAATGAAAACTTATGGGGTTGGATGTGTAGCTCCATCATTCTTGACATCTGCACCAGATGGATGTGAGTGGTCAGCATCACGCCCAGGCCGCTTAACCCCGCGGTACCCATTGGATAGAATGCTCGATGGGCCCTAGAGCCGGTCTGCACTCTATGGAGAAGAAAAATCTTCCCCCTGCCGGGAATCGAACCCCCCTCGTCCACCCAATAGCCCATTGCTATTTCGACCGAGCTGCCCAGGCTTTGGCTTGTGCTACTACCTTGTGAATATATGGTCAGTTTTCGTTTGCGTTATGTCACTGATTGTCTGTTCCTCTCCGCTGCAGTTGTTTAACTAGGTGGTCTGGTTTCAGGAAACTGGTATGAATGTCATTCTGTGATATGCGACCCCATAGGCCTATTTATATTTTTTTCGTTTCATAGGTATTCCTTGAAATTTATTAAGCTTATTTAAAACTTGGAATAGTAAAATAAAATTTCTGAAAAACTCTTACGGCGAATTTCAACAAAATCTAGTAAAAGATTCTTGGGATGCGTGCGAAACTCAGTTTATAACTTCATGGAAACAAGGTTTTATTAGAATAAATTTGGCTCAGCCGAATTTCCCGGCAACATTTGATAAAAAGTTTTGGTTGTACAATTTAAACAAAATGCATGAAGAGTTAATGGAAAACTTGGAACACCCCCTCCCCTCCAATTTTGGTCATATGTGAACCAGGCGTTACGGAGGATTATGGATGAAAATCAGAATTCCCCGACAACCTTAGGTAGAGGCCTCCCATATCGAATTTAAACTAATTCATTGAAACGGATTACTGAATCCACGGAAGTACAGACATATAAAATGAGGCACTGCGCTTCTATGTATCTATGTTGCTTCGCGCTAGTTCGAAGTTTTTTTTTAGAGCACTGGTAGCAATATTTAACAAACAATTCGATTATGTAACTGGGTCTGTTGACTAAATCTCATGAACGCCTACATCTCCTAGTATGGCGGACAGTAAGCAGACGTGGCAGAAACTGAGCTAGAGTTTATAACATGTAGTAGAAGTTGCTGTTAAGCTGGTGATCATCATTTGCGGAATATGGGACCGCACTGTTACGAATATCACACTTTGGGACTGCTCTGTGGTCTCCTAGCAGCTATGCCTTGAGCTGCTCACCAGTATTACAAAACACAGTTCTGCGGAACTTCCTGTATGCAGCACTCGACTGCGAACGTAAAGGGAAAGTTGTTTTAGTGCCAGTTCAGTATGCAAATAGTGGCACACCAGCAGTTGTAATATAAATACTAACCTGGTAATTCCAGATATCATAAAGTAGCCTTGATGTAAGACTGTTTCCCAGCATGCCTGTGGTACAGTCGGGTTCTCTTGCATGGCTACACCATTTGTGTTGTACCTTCGGACTGCTGAAACAAGTTCTAGGGAGTAAAGGAATGTTCGCACAGTATTACGATTTACTTTTATGGGCGATTATCCCGAAAGTAAATCGTGTTCGCACTTTATACCGGCCTGGCTGTAATATGAAATGAACGGCTTCAGTTTCAAGATTTAGAAGACGAAAGTTCTGAAGTGCATTCGCTGACTCCGTGGCCTTGAATGACGAAGCTGTCGTAAGCAAGTATCTTGGATCTAAACGCTGTGTCGGCAGTCCTATATAACTTTTCACGATTCGTGTTTCATATTCGTAAAACTTATGTATTCTATTAATCGGTGATTTTTATTTAATGAATTAGCTAGGGTCGGGTAGATTGTTATGGCAGATAGTCACAACGACCGAAAACTAAGGAGCATTTAAAGGAAGTGCAAGACGTAACAGAAGATTGGCGAGAGAAACAGCCTCAGCCCCACATAACCGATGTAGAAAGACAGAGAGTCATTGCCGTATCACGACGTTAAACATATGTTTAGTTCACTCATTACATTTACACGTAACTGGGAGTTAGCGGTCTTGATACAGTCTTTGAGATTTTGTATTAGATTCTATACCAAAGCTGATATTTTGCTTGTTGCCAGTGGTTACTTCATAACGTGGACTGCGAACCACTGTTAAGGGTGTAGACACCCGTTAATTTCATGTATATCTTGCTATTCAGATATTATCCAGCGTTGGAAAAATATTTCATGTTTCATGCTGTGCATGGAATAGGATCCAAGTTTCGATGTATTGATCAGTTGCATACTATATATAGGCTGTTCTAGAATAACGTTACATTTGTTGATGATTTCGTCCTTTGTTTGGTCCCTGTAGTATATCAGTGGCCGATTACAGTGGCCGTGCGGTCTAAGGCATGAACTGTCTTCGCCCGTTCGGAAGCCGGGATCATGGGTTCGAATCCCACTCGAGGAATGGATGTGTATTATGTGCGTTTATTCCGTTTGTCTTGTTCTGTATGTAAGTAGAGGCCTTGCGACGGGCTGTCCCCCATCCAAGGAGTTTTACTGACTGTGTAAAAAGAAAAAGAAAACCCGGCCAAGGTCCAACAGAGGGATGTAGAGCCATAGATAGATAGATAGATAGATAGAATATTAATAGCTGAAAACTAGAATAGCAAGCTAAAATATAGCACAGAAATGTCAAACTGTTCTTGTTGATGTCCGCCATTAAGGCTCAAACATGAACCACGGTACCCAACAATGGAAGTCGCACTTTATACTTAGTCGCCCTGCACTTGTGTATGCTCATTGTGAGTTGTGATACTTGACCACGTGCCAACATATACGGAGCAGATTTGCACAAGCGTTAAAGAGGATGTGTCCGACAGGTTCCATATAAGGCCTGGGCATCGTCTGCCGTGATGTTCATACCCGGGTCCCACCATGTGAAATGTTTCACTGAAATAGATGAGGCTCGTGTTCTTCCCAGTCTTCTCCAGTTTAGTCGTATAGTCAGTTCAGGTGTTACGACTTCTGATGTGCGTTACGTTACCTACCTAAGAATGATTTAACTCTTCAACTTACCTTATCAACATTTTTATTTGTTGTATCAGTGCAATTATATGTTCGTGTTTGCTCCTTTGTTTGGATTGCTGTGAGGCAGATTGGAGGAAATGTCCTTGGAGTCAACGACGCGTCAGCGCCTTTCAAAAAAGATGAAGCACTTGTGCTTAATTAAGTAAACACTACGCCGTGAAGGCGTATGGGAGAGTGAATATATAGATCCACATTTTCTCGACTTCGGCAGTAGTGCGAGGTGAGTGGTTAGCTTCACACCCGGGCCGCTTTACCTCGGGGAAAGAGCCCCCGGTACCCACTGAATAGGATGTTGGATGGACCCCAGAGCCGGTATGAACGATGTGGAGAACAGAGAATTCTTGACGCGAACGGGACTCGAACTCCGACCCCTCGGTCGTGTAGCCCGTAGCCAGTCGCTATACCGACTGCGCCATCCCGGCTTACACCGGCGCCCTTTACAGTTCCGAATTTGAAACCTCTACCGGTTAGGATGTAAGGTATTGAGAATAACGCCAGTGTGTGTATTTTAATCTTAAAGCAATCTCTTGTCTTCCATATTTCCGGATGTGTATTCTGTTTGAAGTTTGTGACGAATCAGTCATCCGTTTTCCGGTCCTTAATGAAGCCACTGTTCCATAAGTAAGTAGATATGTGTAGAAAATATCTCTTCGGGTTAGTTGGCTCGCTGTTGTTAAGTGACTTTTGCGGCGCGTCAAAAGTCGAGACATATCGCGCTTAATTGGATCACTAATTATTTAAAATTGAGTCACAACACCGCACGTTTAAGGAAATGGCACACCCAGGGTTATAGTGAAAACTCGCCTGAAACGTTCCATTCTTGCATGAAATTGAATTTGTTTTGAAGAAGTAAAGAATATTGACTCAGTCTGCCTTCTTAATGATTGTGAAAGTAAGAAGCCTTTGACAGTTACAAATACCGTGAAAGTAGATCGTTCGCCTGAGTGCTAAGTTTAAATTGTAGAGATTTTCAAGTAATTGAACTTGAATGTACTCTTGTGTTTTAATTCATTTCTGAAAGTGAATATAGTGGAGAGACATTTGAAGTTTTCAGGCGTCGTGGCCAGGCCTGATACAAAACAGGCTGAAGTGTAGGAGGCTTGTGGATCACGTTTATATGTCGACGTTTTTACATGAAATATACGAGTACTTACCCAGGACCCACGGGAACCCAGTTCGTATGTAGTTTATTTTACGCTGCTGGCAGTATCTAAAATAAGCCTCGAACGTTAGAATGATTGATGAGTTATCAGTTGGGAAAATTTGGAAACAAGCAGCCGGGGCCGTATTGAATTACGCTCCTGGAATCTGTCTGGAGGGACTGGTAAAACCCACTACAATCCTCAGGATAGCCGGTGTTCCGGCCATGACTCGAACCGAGAACCTCTCGAGTAGGAGCGTCCGTGGGAACTGAGATATGAATCAGCCAGTAATCATCACGAGGGCAGCCGCCTGATATAGCACAGGTAGCACGGTGGCAATGCTCGAGGATGAGTCCACCAGAGTACTTCATACGTAACCCTAAAATCTGTTCAATGCTTGTGGTAAGGCACTTAGAGGGCGGAAAACGCTAGGATTTTATTGTACTCCTGCTGTTATTTATCCCCGAGAAGGAAACCTCTGCAGCATATAACATTAAACATTACGGGAAGTTTCAGCTTATTGTAGTTACGAAATGGCCTCTTTGGTCGATAAGTTTCAGTTTGAAGTAAAACCTATACATGTACAGGCCCACACAAATGCGGACATGTATGGTGATCGTAGGAAGTTTTAGGCAGCGTCTACACGAGAGCACAAAATGCGTCCGTTGTAACGAACGTACTTTATGACGGACGTTTCTGAGGACACCACACAGCTGCAGAATGCAGTGCGTAGTTTTTTGTCTGCAATGGAGCCAGAAGAAAGCGTAGCATTCGCCTCTCTTGTTTATTTTCTACAACGGACTTCATGACGTTCGTTACAACGGACGCATTTTGTGCGCTCGTTTAGACGCCGCCTTATGGGATTGGAAATAAGACAAATTGTATATTCACATAAGAGTACGGGGATTAAGCCCCTGTACAGCAACTGATTTGTGGTATGCTTAACGACGCATCAGTGGCTCGGAATCTACCCTGCAGCATCAGATGATTAAATTGTAGCGAATAATAAATTGTAAATGTTTTGGAAGGAAGTGACTGTGATCCATTTTAAGGCACTATCCTGGTATTTATCTCGAGGGACTAGGGAAGCCCATGAAATACCTCAGGATAGTTGGTTCTCAGCCGAAATTCGAACCAGACACCTCTCGTCTACAGTTCAGAAGCGTTACAATTTGAGCCAACTTTTTCTGTGTTGAACTCGTGACGAACAGAAGACAGACAATAAAATGCTTCACCTGAAGTCAGCATAATGCATTCAGAAGAATGTAGTAATTAAGTGGAACAAATGTAATACAATGACTGTACACTGTCAGGAACATGTTACAGGATTATGTCGGGAGTAAGTCAAGTAAAAAGTGGACATTTAATAAAGAGTCTGATAATATTTTTAATTTTGTTATTCGGAATATATCATCACGTATGTTACCCATCTTCTAGATGAAAGCTCTCCTACTGTTCCACGCTATTCTCAGATATTGTTATTCAATCTGTTAGTTTATTTTACTTTACTTAATGCTGTGTCAACAGTACAAGGAATATAACATCATACTCATATGAGAAGTGACAGGACGGATGAGTGTAGTAGACATTTGACAGATCTGGACCTGTTCTGAGGTTCTACTCCGTTTATGTGTATAAGTTGGAGAGAGCCAGGAACTGCATTTAGTTTGGACGATCAAGGTTTGAACCGAGGGTCTGTCGAACACTAATTAGGTGTTATAAGAAGTACAATATGACGCTTGGTGTCAAACTGACGGTAAAGTTCGACTTCTATCTCACATAAATGGGAATCTGTTGGTGTAAATTCCAAAGCATTATACAGTTGAAAAGGAATTCACGCAGAAACTTTCTGTAGTGCGATTTGTGGTTAAAGAACAAGTCGGAAACATTTTACAACGTATGACCTCAGACGCTTAGTTTCAAAATACGTGTCATGGCCAGACGGGTTAATGTACTTCTCAGCAGTGTTGTCACAACGATACAATACATAGCGCGCTGTTAGCTATACTCAAGACACACAGTGTTTAGTAGAGTCGATTGTCAGATGACTTCCTCTGCGATCTAGTGGTCAGAGTTCCTGGGTACAGATCCAGAGGTCCCGGGTTCGATTCCCGGCGCTTCCGAATTTTCTGAGAAGTAGTGGGTCTAGAATGGGGTCCACTCAGCCTCGTGAGGATAATGGAGGAGCTGTTTCAAGGAAATAGCGGCTCCGGTTTAGAAAACCAAGATTAACGGCGGTGGGTATCCGTTGCGCTGACCACGTGACACCTTCTATCCGCAAAAGTTGGCAGTAACGTCACCGACAAGCGGCGGTCGCTCCGTCGGTATAGTTCTATTGCGGACTACAGGCCACGGAGTTGTGATCAAATGATCGTGGAATACGCGCATGATGTTTTCTTAACCCTCGATATCCCTTTTCGTCGGGCTGCTACACAGGCATGCACGATGCGTGATTTTGGCCTGTGTCATCCAGACGCTAATGATTTCCGACGATTTGATGAACAGCGCCTCCGTGAAACAGGAAGTGTAACAGCTACGGCGCACGTAAGTGAAGCCCGCCCACGGACTGTATGAGCAGCAGCTAGTGACGGTGCCATAATCAGCTGTGGAGCGAGAGGTATGGAAAAGCTCACGCAATATCCCACGAGAACCGGGACACTTTCAACTGCGGATATTGGAAATAATTAATGACGATCAGTTGCATTCATATCGCGTCTCTAGGAGCACACTTCTGATTCCAGATGACTGGTTTCAACGGCTGCAATTTTGCCACATCAACACACTATGGATGAACTGTTTCTACATAATATTTTGTGGACAGACAAAGCGTTGTTCTTCGTGTGAGGATGTGTTCGACCTCTACTACAGCCACGTTTGGGAACATGATATTTATTCTTCATGCGATTTGGGAATGCGAGTGTCAGGTCCGTCTCAGCGTCACCGTTTTGTCATGAATCGTCGGGGACACTGTCGTGGGCTCTTGTCTGCTGCCTGACAAACTGACTGCTGAATGATAACGTGATTTTTCTGGAAACTTTTCTAAAGAGGTTGCTTCAAGATTTGCCTCTAGCTTTGCGGCAGAAGTTATGGTTTCAGCACGACGGAGCTGCAGCGCGCTATGGAAAAAAATGTCAGGAAGTGGTTGAACGCAACATAACCAGGAAGTTGGATTGGACCTCGAGGGAGGATTGCATGGCATGCTTGGTTGCTAGATCAAACTCCGGTGGATTTTTTCCTGTGGGAACACCGAAAGGAGCACGTTTAGTCAGTACCTCTAAGGACTGCCAAAAATCTCGTGGCGAGACTTCAAGCAGCTGTGACATCAGCGATGGGAACATGTTAAGACTCGTTTGAGGGAATGCCATGCGGCGGTCTGCTGTTACTTTGAGGTGGACGGAGGCCGTTTCGAACACCTGTAACTACGAGGCGTACGTGGTCTGATCATTCGATAGCTTGCGCCAGTGGACTGTGAGGTGTCTTCAACACTAACCGTCACAGGACGTATGTTGTACAGTATTTTCGGCTTGTTTTAACAAGGAATTGCGCTATGGAGAGCTTGTTCTCAAATTTCGTTTAATTTTTTGTACAGTATTGTGATTACAACAGGCTGATATTTAGTATACATTGGCCTATGTGTTGCAAAAATAATGCAACTCGTGACATTATGTGCCATTTAATGAAAGTAAAGTCTTGGTCCTTGCTTCGAAAGCTACGAAATATGTAAGTTTGCTCTGGAAATGCAGGCACAGTATTCTCTCTGTCGCCAGGGATTCTTGATGTTGTCTTTTTGCGGCATAATATCAGAGACGAGTACATACATATAGGCTTACATGTTCTTGCAGACAGCACCTGCAAAAATGTCATGATCACTTCGTATCAAATCCTTTCTAGTTCACCAAATATATTCATCGTCTCATCTTTTGAAATCTTCGAAATTGCTACGGCACTCTAAAGTAATGTATGTTATCTAGGATTAAATATTCCTCCTTCGGCTATACGTTCAGGCGACCGGCCGCGCCATAGCTCAAGCGGTTAGTCGCTGGCTTCCCACGCGGCGGCCCTGGTTCGATCCCGGTTCTGGTCAAATGGAATTTGTGGTGGACGGAGTGGCGCTGGGGCGGGTTTTCTCCGAGTACTTACGTTTCCCATGCCAATCTTCATTCCACAAAATTCTGCATCATAATCACCCGGGGCAGGCTACAATAGGCCAGTCAGTGGCCGCCGTGCCGAGTGGACCCAGTTGGACTCCACCCCCCACTAAGCGAATAAAAAAATACGTTCACGCGAGAACTGCAGCTTCAGCGTCATATAACGCTTCATTATATCCAAGCTTCCGGATAGGCGGTAAATTTTTAGGGGCTACGAAACAATCGAAGAACTTCGGTATATGTAGGTTAGCCAGGAATTGGTGTAACAGAAACGACAGGTGGGTGATAATTTGCTTTTTGTGTAACTTGCTGTCACCTTCGTTCACACACACAAAACGGAAGAAAGTTGTTGTTTATGTCTGTGAGTTGGGGTTTAGCTACACAGATTGTACGCGGCGTCTTCTGTTCAAAGTGCCGCCATTTGTAAGGGTAATCGTTATTAGTTACTGCTCACATAGTTTATTATTTATCCAAATTTAAGTTCTAATCGTGGTGATTTATGAAGGTTATGTAGGATTTCAGGTTCTCACATCAGTGGTTATGAAGGGTTCTCTCTTCACCGATATAACGCCGTGTAGTCAGAAAGACAACCGACGTTAGCTTTACTTGCTCATGCTTTTTTCTTGATTGGTTTACTCTCTAACCCGGAAGGAGGAGACGACTTGTTACTCTTAAGCGTCGCTTGACTTTCAGTGCACTACACGGTTTTATATCCCAAAAGATGGAACTTGTCATTTCTGAACGCTGCCCAAAGTTTTGGATGGAAGACCTCTTAGGAAGTAGAGGATAACCTGTATATACGTAGATCACCGACGGAGGACATGAATAGACTTATACCCTTTTAAAATACCGTATTTACGCATGTATAGGCCGCACATTTTTTGCCAAAAATTCAAGAGGAAAACTGGGGTGCGGCTTATATTCGAAATATTCGAAATCACACTTCATTTAAAAAAAATTAACGTTGCCAAATTTCGGAATAATTTCTACTCCTGAAATAATATTCCAAGAAAATTATTTTTTCTATAATTTCTGTCTGAAAATTGTGCTGCCGCCTATACACGCACGCGGCCTATACATGCGTAAATACGGTATGTAGAGATGATAATGAGAAAGCGCGGGAATTACGCAGGTGTAAATTGAGATGGCTAGAAATTAGTAGAGATATTAAGTGGATTTGTTTATATACAGGCTGGTCACGGTAGCCGAGCGGTCTGAGGCATGTACTGTCTTCGCTCTCCCGGAAGCCGGGATCGTGGGTTCGAATCCCACACAAGGCATATATGTTTGGTGTGTGTATGTGTTTATTTTGTATTGTCCTGTGTTTATGTAGGGGCCTTGCGACGAGCTGATCACTCGTCCAAGGAGTCATACCGTCTGTAAAATGATCGAAATGAAAGAACAAACCTCGACACCGTAAGGTATAAGAGGAACGGATGAAGTAAGTAAGGTTATATACTCGTACAGTATATGAGAAATTAGTAGGGATATTAAGTGGATGTGTTTATGTACAGTGCATGAGAAAGTAGTAGGGATATTAAGTGGATGTGTTTGTGTACAGTGCATGAGAAAGTAGTAGGGATACTAAGTGGATGTGTTTGTGTACAATGCATGAGAAAGTAGTAGGGATATTAAGGGAATGTGTTTATGTACAGTGTATGAAAGGCATGTAGTGAAATGGGAGTTTTAAATGGGATAGCGCTAGCATAGGATCAGAGAGTCAGACTCCGGCACCCCGAAATGTAAACAGTAACAAGACTGAATAAAGTATTCATTCATATGAAGGATGGCACGAAACGGCTAGTAAATTTAACTACGTGATATAACACAATGTGCTGATGTTCTAAAATGAAAATAACCATCCGAGTGCTCCACGGTCACTCTCTAGTACTCGCCTCTGAACAGTTCAGTGATACGGATAAGGCTTCCGTCGCCGCGAGAGATTGGGATTTTGATTGTCTTTATGCAAATTTAATTACGCGCTTTAATGTCAGTGGTTAAGACACTCGCGCTATACCTATTGATCGCTGACATGACAGCCATCAGCTTAAGAAATTTACCGCAGCAAAAAGCCTACATGGTGTTTCCCAATTTTTGAAGATGTTGGGCGTTGATGATATCATCCACCGAGTTTAGTCTGCTGGTTGCCAGTTTACTTGCTGACTGGTTTGTGTTCAAACAAATAGCCTCGAGACTTAAGTAAACAGGCGCGGAAAGTTGTACACACATACTTTCCAAATGAGTTTTTTGCCCTTATTGGTCTTCAGGTTTGTTTATTGCAGGTAGAAATCTGTGCAACATCACTGTTAGTCGGTAGTTCTATGCCTGGGAAGGGTAATCGGAAATTGGCTTGGAGGCATAGGCTTGTTTCCTTTTGCTTTAATTATTCTGAGTGGTAATGACAGATGTTCTGATTTTAAGTTCAAGATCAGTATTATGAATGTACGGATTTTTGTGCTTGGTAAGACGTTTTCGGAACATTTGACACAGTTCGATAAACATAAGACCGATAGTAACGAGCCAACCGCGTGATCGAGTGGCTAGCACTCATGCTTCGTTTTCGGATGACCCGGGTTGACATCTCGACCCTGAGACCGGCGTTCTTGACTGACCATATGTTTCCTTAGTTATTTCAGACAAATGCAGGGATAGTACCTCAAGTTAGGCCACGAACGCTTCTTTCCGCATTCTATCCCGTTCTTTATTCACAAATCAACTGAAAACGAACTCCGTGGCCTTTAGTCCGCAAGCGAACTATACCGACCGAGCGACCGCCACTTGTCGACGAAGTTAGTGCCAACTTTTACGGTGTCACTTGGACAGCACAACGAATCCCCACGGCCGTTAATTTCGGTTTCTAGACCGGAGCCGCTATTTCCTTGAAACAGCTCCTCAGTTATCCTCACGAGGCTGAGTGGACCCCGTTCCAGACTCACTACTTCTCAGAAAGTCTGGTAGCGCTGGGAATCGAACCCCAGGACCTCTGGATCTGTAGCCAGGAAGTCTGACCACTCAACCACAAGCGGTCCACCAACCATTTCATGCTAAATAGCCGGAGCTACTAACAGCGTCATTAAGTAAACTATAAATATGCATAAATAAGTAGAGGTATCGACCAAACTGAAAATGGCCGTACCAGAGCCGTAGGTAGCCAATTTTGCGCCTAGTGTTAACACCGAACTGCGTGCCTCCATCCCTACTACAGCCTCACATTATGCAGTGGAAATCATTTGTCAGTAGGGTCGATATCACTGCCCGTCACCTGACGACTGCCCCGATCAGAACTTTATGCTTCTGAAACATGTAGGTTAAAGAATACACTAGAAACAGATACTTTTAACTCAACCTCAAATATACATTTGTCGCGCATTGGCGGTCACGAATTCGTCAATAGTTGTGGCCTTACTTTAATCGCCGTGCCACTCCTTTTATAGAGCTGGTGGACCGTGCCGTAGCTCAGGCGGTTAGTCGCTGGCTTCCCACCGCGACAGCCCGGGTTCGAATCCGGGTCAGATCGTGTAGGATTTATGGTGAACAAAGTGGCACTGGGGTAGGTTTTCTCCTAGTACTTTGGTTTCCCCTGCCAGTTCGCATTCCACATATTGCTCCACAATCGTCATCTATCATCTGGGGCCGGTACAATAGGCCAAACAGTGGCCGCAGTACCAAGTGGACTCAGTCGCACTCCATGAGAATAAATAATCGTGGAAATTCCCTGACGGAACATAGATGTAGGTGCAATTTGTATACCACGTGGAATTGTACTTTTATATCCCTGCATACTAACGTTCAGGCAACCGTTGTGATGTACAAGGTCATAAATATGTTCCCATGAATAATCCAAAAAGTCGTAGTAGGTTTCAGATGTGACTTGTATGGAAAGAACAGCGTTTACTTCAATTTAGTGCATTTTCAGATGATGAAAAAGGTAACAATGCCGGTAAGACTTTGATTAGGCCATTATGTCAGTGTCTGGACACTTGTTTTGTTCGTGCTGTGGCCAGTGCGTCTGTAGCATCTATCCACGAAACTCCGTACTATGTCATCAGTCATCAATTTCAATTTATGATCCCGTAACAAGCATCTGCATATGCGTCATTCAGAGTGCTCTGTGCTGTAATGCGACGCAGTATGGCACTGATGAAACGATAAATATGAGAAACCTGTTCCTTGCCTTGGAGCCACGGAATTGAGTAGTTCACCTCATTCCAGGGCCGCTGCAAGACTGAATGCTACCCCAGGCGCCGATAAATTTCACCGCCCTCCCCACTCATATAAAACAGATTATGTCTCTCAAAACTAAGTCACAGTTAATAACACGAGATATCCGACACTGTGACGAAAACAGCCATTAATGTATTCAGAAATATACAGTATTATATTTAAGCATCCTGTTGCACTCTACACAATGTATGACACAAACTCCGTCCTAAGTGCAACAATTTATTGTAGTTCTTTTGTCTTCTTTTCTTCTACACTACATGTTTCGGCCGTAAATGGGCATCATCAGGTGTGTACTCTCACATAGCTGTTAATACTGCACGTAATTTAAAATTTAAAAACACCAGCTTTCTTAATTGTTCATTTCTCCGTTGTTAATAGGTCACGATATATCAGAATCCCCTTGCTCATATTTGTCAGATATGTATAAAAGCTTTGTTAATTTACATACGTTAATTTGATTTTTGAATTTTGGTATTTTTAAAACCTTCAATTTAAATGTATTTTTTTTAATTTTAAAATTTAAAATTTTAAATTTAAATTGAAGATTTTAAAAATACCAAAATTCAAAAATCAAATTGAAGTATGTAAATTAACAAAGCTTTTATACATATCTGACAAATATCAGCAAGGGGATTCTGATATATCGGGACCTATTAACAACGGAGAAATGAACAATTAAGAAAGCTGGTGTTTTTAAATATTAAACTACGTGCAGTGTAACAGCTACGTGAGAATATACACCTGATGATGCCCATTTACGGCCGAAACATGTAGTGTAGAAGAAAAGAAGACAAAAGAACTACAATAAATTGTTGCACTTAGGACGGAGTTTGTGTCATACATTAATGTCTTCATTCTTAAGAATTATTTAATGTTGCATATAAGTGTTAAGATTTCTTTCAATTAATTGTCACTAAATGAGCAAAAGATGGACCATAAGCAGAAATCAATTTTCGTTCAAGAAAAATAATAAGAAAAAAAGGGTGCGTAAAATGTGACGTCCTTAAAATTGTGCCGCCCCAGGCAGTCGTCTGGTTCACCTGTGCTTTAGCGCCCTCCTGGGACCTTCAGCCTGTGTTATCTCTCTTTTAAGATAAATGGTGTAAGTTATTTGGTGAAGTACAATGTGCTGAATATGTCTTATACATTGTCATTGGTAAAGTTTTTTGTCATAGTCGTTAGTGACGTGGACCATTACGTCATCATGAAGTTCGTAGGTTTTAGTTTCACCATACTTCGAATATTATACATGATGGAAAATTAAAATATCCTTACACAGATCTTTCCTTCTGTAGGGTTGTCTAAACAAGGTACCCTGGTTCGCAGCGTAGATGGGCCTTTTTCTTTCGGTAATGGTTATCCTCGGGTTGTGGTCACCAGACTATCGTTCTTGTTTCAGTGGAATCTTCGGAAGAAATGCCGAATGGCGGAATTTTGTTGCCTTTTCAGGCTCGTCCACAACCCCGCAGGGTGCCTCTTTAAGTTCGCTGAATATGTCCATAAAGTGCTCGTAAGTAAAGCTGTCCCTGTACCAGGCCGTGAAGGCCCATAGGAGTTGTGAGACGTTGAGGGTCCCACATTATCTAGACAATCGGCTCAAAGATTGCGGTAAGGTTGTCAGTCTTACGCGCCGGCCGCGCTTTACTCCCCAGGAAAATTATCAAATTAATTCCTGGTACTCATTTCTGTTCGAGGCTGAGTAAACCCCAGGGCCTAGTGCGGCTGGAAGGATTAGGTCAACTGAAAAAAATCCAATGACCTCATCGGGACTTGAACCCGCGACCTTCCGCCTTGTAGCAACCAACTACGCTACCGCGTGCCCCCGAAACAAGTTTATATAGGTGTATATAACATTTCCATCACTTGCAGCGATACATAAATAATCAAAATAATTGCTAGTGAAGTTCACAGAATCCACATCCAACCCACGTAGTCCCGCATCATCCAGTGAAAGCTGGTGACTGGTGTGCTGTAAGTGCAAGAAGGATTGTTGGACCTGTGTTCTTTTAACGAAACAATTAATTACGTGTAGAGGGACAGCATTTTAACACCTTCTGTGATCTGTGAATTGTAACCATTTCATTCCGAAAGTTATCGGCCGTCAGGCATGCTGAATCATCGGCAAAATTCGTATGCTCACATCTGGCGGCGCACCGGTCTTCGTGAAGCGCAGAGGCGTGGCACGTGTCAGTGAAGTAAAAATCCTCCATGTTGTAGTCTGTAGGAATCCTTAAGCGGGGGATCAGGCCGCCGCAAGGTCTGTATATACACTGGACAACACGAAGAGAAACGCAGACAAAGAAACATGCCTCGATTAGGATTCGAACCCAGGACCCCAACGTTCATGTAGATTGGTTCGAGCATTGAGGTAATATTAAGGTTATTAGCTCGACAGTCTAAGAGGCTTCAGTGTTGGTATTACTGTTGGGAAGGATTTATAATGTAACGAAAGTTTTTCATGCAAACTTTGCACGCACATGTATGTCCATTGTCATACTTTTTTCTTTGTAATTTCTTTCACATACGTAGGTCCCAAATGATATCACAATCCATCGTAAAATCAGGGTTACCCTTATTTTTAGACAAATCAGATGCTTTATAGAAATCGGAGGAGCGCTTGTACACTTAAGCATACTGCCAACTTACTAACGCTCTTGGTGAAATGATGTTATGCCTTTTAATGTCAGCTCTTGTTAGGAAACAAGTACGCGTGTTAACACATAAACTGAACAGTTATATGTGAAATAATGGTTCTGTAGTGTAGGAAATGTGGAGGAAAGAACTCGGGGTGGATTTGCGAAGTCGTAAACGGAGTTAACTGCTTTAATTTGGCGATTTCATGTGTGAGACGTGTTTAGGCCTTATTACTTAACCGCTCAGGGCGCACCTTTTGTAAGTTGGTTACCTTGGTAAAGTTGTTCCTGTGCGTAGTCAAGCAGCACACCATGACGGCGTATGGGGAAGTGGAGGTGTATATCTGCCATTCTTGACTTCGACAGTAGTGAGAGATGAGTGATTAGCTTCACACCCCAGTCACTTTACCCCCGGGAAGAGCCCCCAGTGCATTCAATAGGAACCTGGGTGTGCCCCAGAACCGGTCTGGGCACTCTGTTTCCATTGTAGGAAATCGAACCCCGTCGAAATGAGCTGCCTTGATTCCTTGGTTAACCTCATACATGTGGGGTTCTTTATATGTAGGAAGTCGAAAGCTTTTCCATATTTTATTGAGTATGTATTTTGTCCTGCGTAGGTCTAGTAGCTGTTTTACCGGCGATTTTCCATGTTTCCACCTTTGGTTGTAAACTCTTCTTACACTTAGATCAAAGTAAATTCACTTGTTGGTCACCTTTGCATTATATGGCTTTCGAATTTAAAATATCGACACGTGCCTGGGGTTCTGTGACAGTTACTGGGTTGCGGCTTTAGACGAAGCTGTTTTATTGGAAACGTTCATTTACAGCTACACGTACACTCACTCCGACATAACTTCTTCCAGACGATGCGACCAGACGAGTCCATCGTCTCTGATCTGACCCCTGGTCTCACTTCTCTCTCTGATCACTGATCTGCGCCCTGGTCTTCTATTATCTGATCATATCTGGTGTAATCTCCCTGAGCTAGGTTCTTTGCGTACCGAATAGCAGACATCTTGTCGAATAGTCCAGTTTCCTTGCTGTCATGCAGACGACTCTCTCGTTTCTTCGAGAATACATGTTTACCTAGCCGTTGACTTGCAATGAACGCTGTTCTGACATGCAGCTGCCTCAAACAATTTGTTACCTAGGAATTGCTAGCTGTCAACTATCATTGGACGCTGGTTGTCACGCACTCTCATGACGATGCATTACCTAGGAAGTGACACTTCTCTATGAGGTGGGTTCACCTGTCACAATAAGATAATTTGTTTTGCGATTCTTATATTTTTAGCATTGGGCTTGTGTTATGTCTGGACATGGATAACGAGAAGTAGGAGTTACCGAACAACTTCGCGATAACTGCCAGAAGGTACTGCATGTAAAATGTAGTAAGTTTGTGGAACAGGAAAAAAACGTTATTTTGATGTGTGGTGTTATATGGAACACACTGTGAGGGCGACAGTTCGTTTCCATTATTCACCAGCACCCTGGTGCTATACACACATCTCACTTGTAGGTGTTTCATAGCACATATAATCATCTATCCCTCTGCTCTCGACCCCACCATATGAAGTATGAAAATAACGTTGAACAAACATTTGCCTGTCTATTTTCCAAGGGTGATAATAATTCAGTCCAGTTCAGTTCTTTATTGTTTATATGCCGAGTCAACAGCTACAAGACCAATTACAGATACAGCACAGTGTAGATACAGGCAATTGCCATGTGGACAAACACGACATAAAATCAAGGACAAATTACAGGCAAGCACTGGAGGAAACAACACTTCGATACAGAAAGTAATCAATCAAACAAACAAACGAAGATGAGGAGTGGTAACAAGAACATGATAACTAAGAACTACAAAACACAGAACATTAGGAGTATGAGCAAACATTATTAACAATTTAAGTTAATAAATATAAATGTGATATTATACAAAATGATATTATTATATAAAACAATTGACATTTAATTAGTTATTACCACAAATGTGCACAGTATTAGCTGACATTTATGTTAGTTGGATTTGAGTACTGCGTGTGTCTTTGTTGATTAAAGTGTCGCTAATATTACATGGTTACTCTTGTGTTTCAGGGGCACGCGGTAGCGTAGTTGGTTGAGGCACTAAGCTACAAGCCGGAAGGTCGCGGGTTCAAGTCCCGATTAGGTTATTGGATTTCTTTCAGTTGACCTAATCCTTCCAGCCGCACTATGGCCCTGGGGTCGACTCAGCCTCTAACAGAAATGAACACCAGTAATTAATTAAATAATTTTCCTGGGGAGTAAAGCGCGGCCGGCGCGTAAGGCTGACAACCTTACCGCCATCTTTGAGCCGATTGTCTGGATGATGTGGGACTCTCAACGTCTCACAACTATATGGGCCTTCAAGGCCTGTTACAGGGATAGCTTTACTTTACTTTTTACTCTTGGGTTTCATGTTAATATGCCTATTGGTTGTCTTGCGTGCATAATAGTACCGGCTGGATTGTGTGGGTGTATGCTATGTGTATGTGCTGCTTGGGCGACGGAGTGTACACATCGTCACCCAAGAGCTTGATATGCACGACGTTTCGGGAATCGGCCCTGCTGGTGATTGGTTGTCTTTAAGACTCACTTTGGTCTATTTTTGCTCCAAAGTTAGTGGCGACGGTTGGAATCTAACGTGACATTACTTGACCGCCGCAGTCTGCGTTTGCCTCTAAACTTAACATTACATTAGTTAAAACAGCTGTCGGTATAATGACGAGTGTAGAACCAACGTCTGAAACGTCATGCATATCAAATACATAAGAAATTGGCGGTGATGTCCAGTATATTAGTGTAACGAGGCCAGTGGCTGTCAGATCTTTAGCGAACCAGTGCTGTTGCTGTGTGTTGTGACTCATGCTGCATTTTTGGTCTCTTCCTGTTCTGTAGGGGTGAAGGTAGGATGCGATCACACGTAGAGTAGAATATAAGTTTTGGCTCCCGTAGTTAAGGACGATACAGCAGATTAAGTCCGGGAAATGCTGCCGTGTACTCGTGTTTGAGAACCTTTTTTTGAGTAGTTGTGCCTTGTGGGATATAACGCCGTGCAGTCCATTCGAAGTTAACCGACGTATCTTAGAAACATGTCGCCTCCATCTTCAAGGCTGAAGAGTAAGCCGGGCAAGAAACCAACGTGAAGTAGACAGAAAGCAAAGCTTCCTTCAACCCTGAAGATGGAAGCGACATGCTCCTTCGAAATGTCGGTTGAATTTTAACAGAAAACACGGCTTTATATCCCAGGAGGCAGAATTCTGTGTAACTGCTGCTGTGAGAACTTCAGATCCCACAAATAACCTTGTTTTTCTGCCTGCTCTTTGAAAACGTAAAGATTGACATGCAAAAAGATATTATTTTATCAAATTGTTTTGTATGGTTGCGAAAGGAAGAACATAGAGAACAGAGCGCTGAGAGGAGAATGTTAGGACCTACGCGAGATGGAATAAGACTAGGCCAGAGAAAAGTGAATAATGAGTAACATGTGATTTGTGCTCTTCATGGGGCTGATCGGATCAAGGAAGAAGTGAACGGTGTATGTAACACGAATGGAAGAGATGAGATATGCATAGAAAGCTTTAGTTGGAAACTCCTGAGGGAAGAGAGACCTAAGAGTAGATGGGAGGACAACGTGACGAAATGGGATCAGGGTGTGTCTTGAAATCTTGTGGTTCGAGATATGAGACAGGTGGCGGGCTCATGTGAACTCGGAACCTTCAAATTTCCTTAAAGGCGGTGAATTTATTGACCAGCTGAGCGACTAGTAGCTTCACAAGAAGGCCTCTGCTTCGTGGAGTTACTTATGATGGATGGATGACAGCTGGGATAATGGTCGGCTCAGAGGATGTACACGCGATAATCCGAATCACGAGAACGTTGTGTCCCTGCATTCAGATCACATGATTTTTTTTTATTAAAAGTACTTAAGCCAGTATTGGCTGCTTGTTTGCTGCACGGCAAATTATGTATCTAGAACGCTCTCTAATGGTTTGCAAAGTGTGTTTCGCAATCCCTGGTGAGGGATTTCAGTGATTTTGCGGAAGAGAATGCGTAATTGCGATGCTTTTATGTGACAGTACTAGTTTGCCTGCCAAAAAGAGAAACAGATGTGGTGCTGTTTACTATATTTCTTTATTTCAGACATTTTTTTTTCAGTCATACAGTTTTCGTTTCAGAAATGAAATTATTCGTGCAACACCGAATAGAGGTTTGACTTCATATTAAACGGATATGTAAATGAAAAGAATTAGACATGTAAGTGAGGAATTCTTGAAACGATAAATACATCTTGTGTTCTGAGTTTGCGATAAGGTACTCACTCGTAGACGAATTACAATTGGGAAATACTGACACATTTCTAATTATAGGCCTAGATGTCTGTCTCGTGTGTTGGTGAAACCAGCATACCGGGTAAATTCTCTAAGGAGAGAAGACGCCTAAGTTGCATTCGGGAGGTGCTTGGTTTGAATCTCGGCCGACACACCGACTGTGACCGAGATTTTTTTTGTGTGACGTTCCTCACCCTCTCCTGACCAATGCCGGAATGGTACCGGAATTGAGGTCACGAACCGCTTCCTTCCACATCCTTTCCAGTTGATTCGCCATTCATTCTACTGTTCGACGCTGCACAGGGTGTCTGAAATACATATCTGGTTACAACCGTTTCTTTAGCGAGGTATGGCAGCATTGCATATTGTAACTACGAGGCGGCACCATAAAACCATTCAGCGCACACACTTATACGAGGTCACCACTGTTGATATTGTGGTGTTCCATGTACACGGGTCAGTTATGGCCTCCGCTGTCACCTGATTTCACTCCTGTCGAGTTCTACTTGTGGGACCATCTGAAGAGCATCGTATTCGCCCAACGATATAACACGCGGGACGAATTGTGGAATGCAGTTGAAGCGGCTGGAACGTCAGTACGCAACATGGCCGACGTCTCTCAGCGGAGCGGGAATTATTGACGCAACAGGGATCAGTTATATGTTGGGTGTAATGGTAGACTGTTTCATCATCTTTTGTAAACCGTTAGAAATAGGCCATATGTCTATAAACTCTTCATCCGCAGCTACGTCATTTGTCTCCTGGTGCTTCCTATTGCCATCTCGCTAATGCAGCGACTGCGATCCTCTGTACGGCCGTTTCTGTTTTCCTGTAAGGAATAATATGAGCTGACAGCATCATTAAATTACCCCTAAATAATAACTACAGTAAAACACATGAACGCATGTGAGATCTAGGCGTGTCATGGCTGACGTATTTTCGCATGCGTGTCCAAACGGCTGTGTGGCAACACCGACCTCGTAGCCCATATGCCCGAGTTAAAACGGCCGGAGTGTGAAGCTGACCTTTAACCTCTATCAAATATCGAGGTTAATAATGCGGGGAGCTTTATCTTCTCTCCTTCATAGGCCTACGTCTTCATGACGGTATGTGTAGTTACTTGGACAGTTTCTTACCTATACGTGTTTCCAATGTATCATTACAGTGCACGTCACGTAATGTCGTTATGACCCGCGACCTTTGCGCTAGATTGAACTTTCTCGGTTATCTCAGTTACGTATCTCTGACGTGTAATATTAAATGACCTGTAGGCGCTGCCAGAAACGTAACAAATTTCGTCGAGTTTCACGATATTAACTTAACGATATGATCTCATCTATTTATAGAAGTAATCATGTAATTACGATATTAATGAAAGATAAGAAACGCGAGTCCTTTATCGTGAAAGGTTTCTGATTACGAAGTTGATTCGATATTGTCGCACGTCATTTATTTACCCTCTTCTTTCTCCCTAACCTTGTTCTTATTTTAATGTGTTTAAGGCTGTTTAAGGCGCGTAATGTCGGTAACCGCTTGAACACTGGGTTCATAGGTTCGAATTCCACTCGGAACACGGATATTAGTGGGGTTTCTTTCCCCAGTGCACACAGAGGCCTTGCAATGGTTCGGCGCCCCTGCCAAGCATTCCTACCAAATGTCTAATAATTTCTACTTTCAGAAGTTCATTCTGAATTGGAACAGGATGAAGGGCCTAATCTGTAAAGCTGAGACTAAAGAACCACAATAATAATAATAATAATAATAATACGAAGAAGAAGAAGAAAAGCATCATGATCGTAATTATAATAGTACAGTTGGCTCGTTATCTTGATGATTTTTAATGGAAAATTAATTTCAATAAACCGATTTCTGCTTTCGTGTATGAGATACGAGTATAACAGTTTGTTTCCTTGCAGTATCTCGAGCCTAATAGAGAATTATTTTGTTCCTTGCCGTGGTGTATCGGGAACTATGTCTGTTTCCTTCCCCATGCAGTAGGTGATGTAATAGAATACCTCAGGATAGCGACTGCTACGAGCTGGAGAACTGGGGTTCAGTTCGTGGTAGGTGCAGAAATTTTCTGCCGCCGGGGAATGAAGTTGACCACTCATCTGCATCTCTGTAACCCTCCCAGGTTAGGATGAATGGAGTTAGTCTTATATTGCTACACGTCTTCTTAGCATGTTGCTTAAGTAAATGGAGGACCATCGCTTCTTGGCTTTCTCTCAACAATAGAATCGTGTGCTATAGATTTAATCTGGAATACGTGCAGTTATGTTAATTGTGGATGGGGTTTCTGTGTACCCGTTACTGTAAGTAGATTCTGCTGCTGTACATGAGTTAATTTTACAGAAGAAACTCACCGTGTAATTAAAAATCAGTGATTTCCGGAGCACTGATGCATGCTGAGAGTTTCTTCACAAATTTCCTTTCAAAAGAATTAAACCCACATAGCACGACAGTTATAGAATTCACGTCGGTTATAAGTAGGCACTCCCAGCGCACGCTAAGTCACCGTAAATCCTTTAGAAGTTTTCCGTGACATTAGAACGACACATACATTTAGCAGAAAACTTCGAGAAGTCTTGAAAGCTTCTGAACAATGCTGAGAGAATTTGGAAAGCAGTATAGCAACGTTTCATACCTCCACATAGATATTTGTTCACTGGAATTGGAGTGCAAAATGTCACCAGTGGGCAATGGGAGGATGCTAGAATAAGGCAGTCGATGTACTAGGTTCATTTTAACAAATTTTTTCACAAATTTATTTGGAGATGACAAATAAGATTAAGACAGACGACGAGCGGCACTTGGACCACACGTAAGTAACAGCGTTCGGACGCTCCAGTTTCTGGGGAATTTCTCCGGGGTTAAAGTGGCATGAATTGGCCACTCATCTCCATTGAGTGTTCAGGTCCATAATGGTTCGAGTTTTACTCCCACGCCTCCGTGTGCTACAGTCCTGGGACATACAGACAGAGTCACCTAAAGTATGATTATAGAGGCCTTGAGATAGTTTGATCCTCCATCGAAGGATTCCTGTCAATTCTCTTTGATTTAGGTTTAAAAAGACCAAATTACACAGTGCCAAACCTCGAATGTCGATGTAGCCTCTCTTGTAAGCTGAGCTATTGAAGTCTCGTGAAGAATGTACGGAATGTTTCATATTGTTACGTGTATCCTGATAACGCGACAGTAAACAATGGGTTTCGGATTTTATAACTCGATTTATTGGATAATTTGACCGTCGTAACTACAACTCGCTATTACACTTTCAAGATTGCAATATCTGTGTCACACAATTATAACACTCTCAGTGTTAATACATCAACTATTGAACTGCCTTGAACGACGTCTTCCTGACGAATCCTCCAGCTCGACTGCTGAACTGAACTGCTGGTGTTCTGTTAACCTCGTTATATAGTGTCAGCACGGACAACTCACAGAAAACCCAGTTCTATTGTTGCATAAGGAAGACCACACAGAGAACAGGTCACGTGATTCCTAGCCAGCGTCGTCATCGGTGCGCTGTTGCCTAGCAACGCGTAATAACATTCGTTCACAGGCATATTTTCCATTGTCGCACGTTTACCGTGTTTACAGAGCCGTTTCCTGGAAACATGAGCAAATCCATTCCGTATGTACCACTCTTACGGATAAATTCTGAAGCTGTAGGATTTAAGGCCCACACATCCTTGGTTATGACGAGTTAGACTTTAAAGCTGATTCATTTGCATTTGCTGTGAGTAGTGATGAGGAATATGGCCAAGTGGAAATGTCATAGAGATTGCCATTAGTGTTACGTATCAGTGTGTAGGGTAATGTAGGACAGGAACACAAGGGAAAATCGACCTAATTCATTTCGTGTCTCCATATAAGTAGTAGCAAGTAATGAAACATTCTATGTATCTGTGAGTGCAACACATCGATTTACTTTTATTCTTTAATTGCTTGCCATTATAACATCATTTTGCTGATATGGAACTAGAATTTCTCAGTGGGTCACACATTACAGTACAGTGCTGAGCTGAAGTAACTGGTTTTCGGAAAATGTCAGAAGTTAGTTCGATACTGAAACACGCACACGGAAAGTAGGTCGTTCGGCCGTCCCTTCTGATATCCCGATCCTTTACCTGGAACATGGAAAAGTCTCAAAATGCACTAGTATCGGGCGCTCGAATGAAGAAGTGTCTGTACAAGGGAAACTTAAAAAGGAGCTTGGGAATAAGGTTCGTTCGTAAGTTTTGACCGTTAGCCATCATTGGTTATTATTATTTTATTTTATTTCTTGCATCACGTTGCGTTATAACATCAAGGTATTGGGTTCGTCGACACAGCAATGAAGTTAATTTTAATAAGGGCAATAAATGTAAAAAAATTTATTGCCTCATTCACCACTGTGGTCTAGTGGTCAGAGTTCCTGTCTACAGATCCAGAGGTCCCGGGTTCGATTCCCGGCGCTACCAGACTTTCTGAGAAGTAGTGGGTCTGGAACGGGGCCCACTCAGCCTCATGAGGATAACTTAGGAGCTCTTTCAAGGAAATAGTGGCTCCCGTCTAGAAAATCGAGATTAACGGCCGTGGAGATCCGTTGCGCTGACCACGCGACACCCTCTATCCGCTAAGGTTGGCACTAAATTCGCCGACAAGCGGCGGTCGCTCGGTCGGTATAG
>NW_019741302.1:1260427-1321489 GCF_002891405.2 Cryptotermes secundus | reverse complement strand
TAGTTGTGTGCTTAAGTAGTTATAAAGGTTAAAGTTGGGGGGGGGGTCATAGCATATAATGTGGGGCTAGTTGAGTGTACTGTAGGAATGGTGTATGTATATTTGAGTGACGAGCAGTGCGGGATCTGTTGATAGTTTCATGTTATTGGTGGATCTATGGGGACACGCGGTAGCGTAGTTGGTTGAGGCACTGTGCTACAGGCCGGAATGTCGCTGGTTAGATTCTCGATGAGGTGGATTTTTTCAGTTGACCCAATCCTTCCAGCCGCACTATGGCCCTGGGGTCGACTCAGCCTCTGACAGAAATGAGTACCAGGAATTTTCGAAGGGGGGGGGGTAAAGGGTGGCCGGCACTCAAGGCTGACAGCCTTACCGCCATCTGTGAGCCGATTATCTAGAAAAAATATGGGAACCTCGACGTCTTGCAATCCTCTGGGCCTTCATATCCTGTTACAGAGTTAGCTTTACCTTTACCTTATTGGTGAATCTATATTCCTCTGAAAGTTTCTTGAATTACTGTCTATGGGCTATATAAAGGATGTTACTTATATTGATGAAGGGTCCTGTATGTCTAGATGCGATGTAGTATGCGCACTTCGTATGTGGTTGTATTTTCTTGCGTTTAAGGGGGTAGGAAAGCCGGCATAGCACAGTCCGTAGAACGACGGGCTGGACGGCCGGGGTTCGATTCCGGACTTAGGAAAGATTTTTTCTCCTCTGTAACATCCATACCGCCTCTGGACCCACTGAGTCGGCTCTCGAATGGGCACTGGGGGCGTTTTCGGCGGAAGTAGGCTAAAGCGGTGGGATCGTGGAATTGACCGCTACCCTTCTAGTGCTTTGGTCAAGAATGGTGGAGCTATGTACCTCGACCCCCCATACGTCTTCATGGCATGTTGCTTAATTAATTAAGCACGGGGACAACTTTAACTTACCTTTTATTGAGGGTAGTGCTCGTGGTTGGTGAATGAAGAATACCGTTACCATTGCTACGCATTACTGTAGCAATCCGAGAAATACTGCTTAAACTTCAGGGATGGATACAATTAATAAAATGGCAAAAGTTTAGGTATTGTAATATAATTCCTATGTGTGTTATTTAAATATCAGGGTGAAGTGTGTACTGTAATTGTATACGTGACTCAATAAAAAAGGATATCCAGCAAAGCATATTCACGACCCTGCAGAGATTTATCCATCAACAGTTAACATTACAGCCCATTAACACAGGAAAAAAGAAACAAATAACCACACCTGAGGCCTGTATACGGCGATGTGCACCAGTTTCTTCAACCTCCAAGCAAAAAAAGCTTGGATTGTAGCTGTCAATTATTAATTTTTATTTCACAGTGCGCCAACTTGAAGCAGTTCTTTTTTCCTTGGCATTACAGCCCCAGTGGGCCTAGGCCTACCTCCATGAACTTCTGCGTTCACTTCGGTTTTTCTAGATCTTACACATTCGGTAGGACTCCTTGGGCGGGTGATCAGCTCGTCGCAAGGCCTGTACCTTTACACAAACACAGAAAAACGCACACACACAAAATAAACATCCATGTCCTGAGTAGGATTCGAACCAACGATCCCGGTTTCCAAGCGAGCGAAGATAGTACATGCCTTAGAGCGCTCGGCTACCGTGACCGGCCTTGAAGCAGCATACAATATATAATTAAATATGGACGTGTATGGCCGAAACATGTACTAACAGCGTAAATAAGTAACGTGATAATGGGGAAAGAACCACACAGCCACCTTAACATTAAATGAAAATTGCTCAAATAAGACTGAAATAAATGATAAATTAATTAACCAGTGCAACAGGATGTTCAAATGTAACATTTTCATTCATTCTTCCCTTTGTTGGGCCCTGATCTCTTCTTCATTTTCGTTATCTTTTTTACACAGACGGTAAGGTACCTTGGACGGGAGATCAGCCCGTCGCAAAGCTGCTACCTACACACAGGACAACACAAACATCCATGCCTTGAGTAGGATTCGAACCCACGATCCAAGTGTTCGAGCGAGTGAAAACAGTTCATGCCTCAGACCGCGCTGCCACTGTGATCGGCTCAAATATAACATTAAACTGTATTATTGGAAGATTAGCCAGAAGTCTGTAAAATAGAGTTTCGAATTTATGGTCCGCTCTGTAGTTAACATTGAAGTGCAGTCAACTAAAGCTGGCAGTCGGACATAAGAGAGCGCATCTGACAGGTGCTGTCTGTTCCAGAGTTACACTTTAATGTGTACAGAATTAGCATGGGGATGTGTAGTTACATTAGCTTGCCGTCTATACACGAGTAAGAGCTTTATATATCTACTCGTTGCCTTTTGCCATTCTCAGTGCTACTAGGAGTATATATACTTTTTTTTTTTTTGAGCCAGTTAAGTGTCCGTGGTTTGTAAGAATGGCGTAGATTGTTGACGCATGATCTGTACCCGTGGTGCTGAGTTTGGAAGCAGAAATTTCTGTTTGCTGGGGTACTAACCTGAATGACGTAAGTGACGTGGATGCATGCCAATATAAACATCTGCACGTATGTCGTCAGGTTCTCACTGCGGTAACTGTTGCAGATTGTGGGATTTCTGTGTTGTGACCCCGTGTAGTTTTGTAGGTGGATACCAACGTTTCGACCCAGAAGAGTTAGGTAGCATGTTGTTCCGGAATGTTGTAGGCTACCTACAAGACAATCTCAAACTACAAGACTTCTCTCTATTGCTCTACAGCTCTTTGGACCTTGGCCGTTTTTTTCAGTTTGTTAATCCTATACACAGCCGGTAGGACCCCTTGGACGGGGGATCAGCCCGTCGCAAGGCCGCTGCCTCTACACAGAACAATACAGACAGAATAAACGCACACAGACATCCATGTTTTGAGTGGGATTCGAACCCAGGACCCATGTGTTCGAGCGAGCGAAGACGGTTCATGCATTAAACTGCGCGGCCTCTCTTATCGGCAAATGGGAAGACTATAATCTGAAAAAAGGTTTCCAGTTTGCAGACCGAGATGAGTCAGTTCAGTGATACGGAACGCGAATGTCAGGGTCATCCTGGGCTTCCCGTGCAAGTGAGACTGGAATGACTGGATCAGAAATGTTGGTACAGTGCAAGAGCTGTGAGGCATGCATGAAATCCGTCCCATTAAAGGCGCGGCAGCAGAATGATAAGTAACTACTACCTGAGCCAAAACTTTCAGTACATACTCTATAATGGTTGTGGAAACTCCATGTTCCTTGTCTTCATCAGGTGTAATATTTTTGTACTTAGGCAGGGTCATACGAGCGCACGAAGTACGTCCGTTGTAACGAACGTACGTTATGACGGACGTTGCTGAGGACACCACACAGTTGCAGAATGCGGTGCGTAGTTTTTGTCTGCAATGGAGCTAGAAGAAAGCGTGGCGTTCGCCTTTCTTATTTATTTCTACAACGGACGTCACGAAGTTCGTTACAACGGATCCATTTTGTGCGCTCGTGTGGTCCCAGCCGTAATATCAGTTTGACTGCTGAAATTATGCGTTGCGCTCTTAGAGATGCAACCTCAGTTGCTTTATTTAAATTAAGCTGAGCGCTACGCAAGTGCGCAATATGTTGGCAACTGATGCAGTACACGGTAGGTCTGTTTGAACGCTTTCCCCCCATGTCCGGCCCTTCGACGCTCGCCCCGCTTGCTCACACCACAAGTGTCAAGATTGGAGTCTCGGACAGTAAGCAGTAAGTAACCTGTAAGTTAGTCTGCAGGGGGCTCGTTTCGCAGTTAGAGGGTGCATCCATCTGTACGTATGTTTTAGTTCGCAAACCAGAAGTCTACATACCAGTTTAGATGACCACTTTTCACGAAAGCCTACGCGCATTTTAAAACTTCTGTCACATACCACTAAAAATTATGTATTTCAGCGGAAAATGTTTCGAGCAGAATTGTGGAAAATACTAATTAAATACATTTTATGTCACATAATTTTGTTCTGCAATGCGTAAGATTTTAGGTGCTTTTTTTTTTTTAAATAACGAATGTCTTAACCTGAACTTTAAACTGCATAAATGTTACAATGTCAGAACTGCGGGTTTTTAGAAAAGCAGATCTTGTACAGGTGAAGTATTTATATTTAAATAGCAGAAGAAGGTGGTAATTTATTTAAATTTAATTTTGTCTCTAGCCGCAGGTTGATAGGTTAAGAATGCAGTATACGCGAGCCTGTTGTGATGGAAACTAAACTAAGGTTAGAAGGGGTTGAACAACAAGAAACACGTACGGAAGGTAAAGGGTAAGATTCTTTGGGTGCCTGAGAAGAAGGGACAAGAATGGGCATAACATAAACATGGATTTTGGGTTAGGTTTGGTTGTGATGATTGGATTCGTCGGGCCCATGTTCCTCCTGGGGTTGGTCGTGACAATCATACTAGGGCGTTCCCAGGAATTATAAGCTGTGCTTCACCGGTATGGAAGTGCAGGCCCATCGTAATTCCCCCCCCCCCCCCAATCTGGTGTAATCGTAACAGAGAACAGAGTGACAGGTCGCCATGAGAACCACACACGAACATCCCTGTTTTAGGCGGGGCTGAAATCGATCGGCTCTTCTGTTCACTCTGCCGAAGACCCGATGTTACTCAAACCGCCAGGCCAAAAGGGATGGACTAGGTTTTGAAGAACCTGCAGAGTAAAATGCCTGTACCAGTTGTTAAGCCTTCTGTGTTCGCGGAAGAGGACGTAGGTTTGCCACTGCATGACACGCGTAGAATAGTCTGCATTTGCAGGAGGCAGAGAAGGAGAAATCCTTGAAACTGCTTAGACTATTTTCGAGAACCTGGTGCGATTACGTCATATCACAAGCATGTTTATTTCTCTCTCCACCCTCATAAAAGTCCTTGATAATCAACGGTGACGTCTTTTCTCTTACCGTTCCCATTCTTGCTGGCTTCGCAGAAATGCTGTCATTGTGTACGTAATAGAAAATGCCGCTGTCGTACCACCGCGGCATGTGAGGCCTCGGAATGACGTGCTCCTACCGTCCACGTTTATTACGTAACATACCTGGACATCTCCCAGAATAATCTGCACTCTAGTTGAGTAGTAAGTTATACAGTTCCAGCGTGCAGTGGGGATAGGAGTTCTGTGAGGGGAGGGCCTTCTTCCCCACGTCGTCAGGAGTTCTGTGAGTGAAGGGCCATTTTGCCCACATCAGGAGTTTCTGTGAGGGAAGGACCTTATTCTTCACGTCGTCAGGAGTTCTGTGAGTGAAGGACCATTTTCCCCACATCGGGAGTTTCTGTGAAGGAAGGACCTCTTTCCCCACGACATTAGTAGTTTCTGTGAAGGAAGGACCGTTTACCCTCCCCGCGTTATCAGGAGTTGTGTGAGGGAAGGGTCNTACCACCGCGGCATGTGAGGCCTCGGAATGACGTGCTCCTACCGTCCACGTTTATTACGTAACATACCTGGACATCTCCCAGAATAATCTGCACTCTAGTTGAGTAGTAAGTTATACAGTTCCAGCGTGCAGTGGGGATAGGAGTTCTGTGAGGGGAGGGCCTTCTTCCCCACGTCGTCAGGAGTTCTGTGAGTGAAGGGCCATTTTGCCCACATCAGGAGTTTCTGTGAGGGAAGGACCTTATTCTTCATGTCGTCAGGAGTTCTGTGAGTGAAGGACCATTTTCCCCACATCGGGAGTTTCTGTGAAGGAAGGACCGTTTATCCTCCCCGCGTTATCAGGAGTTGTGTGAGGGAAGGGCCTTTTTTCCCCCCACGTCATCAGAAGTTCTGTGAGTGAAGGGCCATTTTCCCCACATCGGGAGTTTCTGTGAAGGAAGGACCTCTTTCCCCACGACATCAGAGTTCTGTGAGTGAAGGGCGTTTTTCCCCCCACGTCATCAGGAGTTCTGTGAGGGAAGGGCCTGTTTCCCCACGTCATCGGGAATCCTGTAAGGGGAGGTCATTTTTCCCCACGTTATATTTCTAACTTGCCTGCTGTCGCCCCTCGTCCAATACTAATGCAATAGAAGTAGCAATCCAATCTACGGGCGCACAGTACAAAGAGGCTGCTTGTATTAACTGTGCTTGTCTAAGGCACACCGCCTGTTTTATTGGTACTTGTATCATGCTTGGCAAACTACTTACTAATATAGCAATTTGTTTGTGTGCACATGGACGTAGTTGTGAAATGAAGCTACCTCTGAACATCAGTTACATTGGCGATGCATGCGACTGATATCACATGAAATAGTAATTTCTGAGTCAGCTCTGGACATGAAGTCGTGGTGATGACTCGCCAAAAGTGAATCCACTACCGACATGGGTCTAGTTGCACAAGTTACAAACTGGCCGTCTAAATAACCAAGTACCTCATTTATGGACGTAATCATTGCCTTGTTAAGTCACACAAGTTAGTGCTCACGCCCTGGAACCCCCCCCCCCCCAGCACTTTTTCGTTTATCTTGCTGGATATTCATCAATACGAAATACATTTCAGGTGAATGTTGAAGATTTAATGGGTTAAAAAGTATATGATTTTTATAATCAGTGATGCATGTGTTCGCCGGTCACGGTAGCCGAGCGGTCGAAGGCATGCACTGTCTTCGCTCGCTCGGAAACCGAGATCGTGGGTTCGAATCCCACTCAGGGCATGGATGTTTGTGTGCGTTTTTCTGTGTTTGTCTACAGGTAGAGGCCTTGCGACGAGCTGATCACTTGCCCAAGGAGTCCTACCGTATGTGTAAGATCTAGTAAACCGAAGTGAAACGGAGAGTTTCATGGAGGTAGGCCTGGGCCAAAATTGGGGCTGTAGCGCCACAGGGGGAAAAATGCATGTGTTCAGATTGTATTATAACCGAGTCTTGGGCATGAAGGAATGCATTGAATTAATTTTAGTTTTTATTTTCGCTGAATCCAAGCCGTGATAACACCGTTTAGTATATGGAATATTGCCAGCAGAAATAAGTGTCATGTAATTCTAATAATTGTAAGTTTCGAAAATTGGAAAGTAAAAGGGCTTTAATTGAAAGATTGACTGTACTTGTAGTTTTTGTTTTGAACTCGAACCAGTGTGGCTGTGGTATTTATACAATGAAAACTCCCAGTCCCATAACGCCTTGACTGTATTGGGCTATTTCCAGGATCTGTATTGTACTCACCTTTAATAATCTTGAACGTAATTGGTTGAACTATAAAAATCTCAAATGCCAGTGAGGATTTGATTATTTATTTGTTTAATTCGTAGTATTTCTCTTGGAATTGTTACCGTGTTAACCTACACGTAGAGCTAACATTTAAAGGAGCCGAACCCGCCAACAGCAATTACTCTTTATATTAAGCAGCGCTCTGTTTCCTCTCACCCTGATTATCTTTCCTTGCGAAACTTTATTTATTCAACGCGATGTGACGGACAGCTGATATATATATTTGGAACAGCCAGCGGGCCCACTTGAAGCAACAAAATAGTTATAAATCAGAAAGAAAAATAATGTTGGAGTAGAACGTCTGTAGTTCGTAACTCGGAGTGGCCGATTCCTGCCAGCTGCTTTCTCTGCTGCCTCTTCTTTCTTAGCACAACGAAGTGTATGGGTTGGGAGTTAAAAGCACGAAATGACCTGTTACACTTAGAGGAGATTCAATTCATAATTTATAGGTTACATTGCCAACATATTGTATTGTATTGTGTTTAGAGAGGGTGGGTTTCCCCATGCACTTAGACCAACTGTTGGTCCATTGTCTGTCCCCCTATGATATTCTACCAGTCTCTATTCCCTACCGGTACTGGTGCGTGCCATCAGTCCCGACTCAGCCAGCGAGTTCGGCCTCTACTGGCTCAGCGGTATCTCGATGCTTCCCTCCTCTACCAGAGGCGTTAGAGACTACTGTTGGGCGGGAAATGGCCTGAATTTGGCTGATGGTTATTCACCAGAACATGTTATTTATATTTTTTGTATCCTGTTTCATGTAATATCAAGGTATTGGGGCCGTCGTCAAGACTACGAAGCAGACTAATTCTGAATTTAATAAAATCAATTAAAATACGAGTACATACAGTATATCAACGGTTTAATCGCTTTTATTTGCCTCGTTACCACTTTATGTTTCGTTGGCAAGAACCATCGTCAGATGTTTTGTAAATAAATAAAATATATCGTTACTTGTTCATTTAACCCATAAATTTAATAATGACGTGTTTCATTGATCTAGTTATTCAGTCGTTCAGGCGCCATGTCATATGTCACCCGTATGTTTATATGGTATTGTAACGACCGTCTCTTCTGGCTCCACTTCTCTGGCTTCTAGAAATTAGCGAGGGATACACAGACAGACATACAGCAAGGTTATATAACAAGCTTCCTTTTTTATTATTAAAAATAAGGAAATAGGCGAAAAATTAGAATTAATCTACGTTCTTGTGTCGGCGGCCCCAGTACCTTGTTAAACATATGACTTGCTGTTATGCAGCCAGCACTTTCTCAAAATTCATTAAAAGAGCTGGTCAGTGGAACCTATCAAGAGCCAGTTGAATCCAGCTCGCATCCTCACAGCTCATTTATGTGGTGAAAAATAGAAACGATGTTCCTGTGATCGGGCAACACGCCACGAAGTCTTGCCATTTGAAATCGTGGAGGTAGAGGCTCCACCTCTTCTGGACGTCAGTCGGCAGTCCACCTGCCTAACCTTCAGCGAAGGAACTCACAGTACCAATCATCTAGGAGGCTGGGTGGGTTTCTTTCACGTTAGCCTACTGCGTTTCACAGGTTGTGTCTTACCATTTGAATTTTCAACAGAACGTGTGTATTCATGCATTTCTTGTCCACCCTTGAATGCTTTTTTTCCCCACCCACTTCATTTTGATTTAGTCTTAACAGTGAAGAGTAAGAATTCAGCTGTTTCCCATTGTGCATGTCACTCTGTTCGCGACGAGACCCGCAGTAAAGAAACGCCTATTGTTTGAATTTTTTCTTAGAACACGAAATTGTGGTGAGACCTGAATTTGTTCTTATTTCATTTACCGGGCGTTTTTTTTCCTCTTATCATGAATGGCCGTCAGAACCATTGTAAATGTCTTGTTTACCAGCCGATCGTCTGTCAACATTTAGCAACGATTGCAGCTGGAAGCAGCGTGTATAGTACGTGTAGACACTGAAGCGAGACTTGTGCAGTTTTCCTTCATTGTTTGCTTCTGGGTGCGCCAGAAACAGGCGATAATACGCTGAACACTCCCGTTACATACATAGGCTAAGTGAGCTGTTATGTTGGAAAAGTGACTTGCCCCAACTAGATCAGATTACATTTTGTTGTAGAAAACTACCACATCGGGAGTGTGAAAGACCTTGGCACATGTTAAAATCGCATATTACATTAGCATTGCGGCGCGCGGTAGCGGAGTTGGTTCAGGTAGAGTTCAACCACCGTTTTGATATGAACATACGAAAGAAGGTTCACTACCCAGAGACCATTAGCTACTAGGATACATGTTTCTCAGTGCTTCATGGGCCATTTAAACCGAAGGGCGCTTACTCACATTTTAGTGATTAAAAAGAAGGGTACATTTTGAATGTTGCTGCAATAAACTGAAGAAATATGGTGCAATTTTAAGGCTTGCGTGAGCCGCGCCATACTCATTGCGGCGGCCCGGGTTTCGATCCCAGGTCTGGGCAAGTGGGATTTGTGGTGGACAAAGTGGCGCTAGGGCAGGTTTTCTCCGAGTACTTCGGTTTCCCCAGCCAGTCTTCATTCCACCACTTGCTCCACAATCACCCTCACCTATCATGTGGGCCAGAAGTGGCCGCAGTACAAGGGACTTAGTCCAACCCCACTAGCAATAAAAAAACGCTTGCGTGGAACTCTCTCGCATTAGATAAGGCCAATTGATAAGAGTGTTTGTTCTTTTGTGATAATATTATGTTTGATTTTGCATGGGCGAATGGTGTAGAGTGTCTGGGGATCGTCTTTCACGGAAAACTAACATACACGAAGCCTCAAATTCACGTATTCAGTGGTTCATAATAGTAGATCATTGGTACCTCCATGAACCCTGGCAGAGGACACGGGAGCAGCATGAAGACAAACATGCTTCTGGAGACAAGTTGTAAAGCATATTGTCATTGTAGCTTTCAACATTAGCTATGTCAGACTTTACCATTTCTGTCACAGGAAATGCTCGGGTGTTGAAAATAAATGAAACTTTCTTTCCATCATCTGCTTCCAGCAAAATATAATACGTGAGATTTATAATGGCGCATCTGAGTGGAAGAATCCATGAAAGAGTTGAGTGCAAGGGGTAAAACGGCATAAATGTAGTAATAGGGGATTGTAAGAAGGACGAGTCAAAGTCTTCAGTTCTCTGTGGTAATAGACACTACTCAATGTACTGCTTCCGTACGGGGATTCCTTTCCAGCATTTCTCGAGAAATTTGTTTTTTCCGAATCCCGAGAAAGATCAGTCGAGAAATCGAGAAAATATGAAAAAGTATAATAATTCATTCGAAGTCGTTTCGGACTGTAGAACACGCAGGAACACATTAGAATGATCGGAAGGGATTTTAAAGGTCTTATGTCCCATAAAAATTGTATTACGACAGCTGAAACGCGTTCACTTATGGAAAGAGGAATATTATGAAATTGTGAATTTTCGAGTGACAGTTGAAGTATTAAGTAATCATGATGCAAATCTTGTAACAAGCGAAGAAGTTTTTGAGTTTCTTTTTAGTAATTTGGGGTACATGGTAGCGTAGTTGCTTTAGGCACTATGCTACAAGCCGGAAGGTCGCGGGTTTGATTCCAGATTAGGTCATTTAATTTTTCAATTAACCTAATCCTTCCAGCCGCATAATGACACTTGGGTCGACTCAGTCTCTAACAGAAATGATTATCACGAATCTTCCTGGGGCCGAAGGGCGGCCGACGCTTATGTCTGAGAACCCCACGTCCATTTGTGAGCCGATTGCCTAGAAAATGTGAGCCTCAACGCCCCCAAACCCAATGGGCCTCCAGGGCCTGTTACAGAGATAGTTTTACCTTTACCTTTTTATTAATTTGGAAAAGCAGAAGTTTTACCTTTACCTTTTTAGTAATTTGGAAAAACAAAATTCTGTTTTGAGCAGCATGCCTTTTAAATAAATTAGAAACTGCTTGCTTAAACACAGGAATAATTCCATAGTATTCTTCATTAAATATTTAACCAATGTCAGTTGTATCTTTCAATTTTTTTTTAGTTAATGTTCCCTTATTTTAATGTTTTATATCATCAGATATTTACGTCAGCAAGAGATCATTTTTACATGCTACTGAATGATATAATCTTCCCGGGAATTCCGATTTATCGTTCCCGAATCCCGAAGATTAATATCTGTCGGGAATTCAGAAACACGAACTCAAGGTATCGCAAGAATGGATCATCTGAATCAATTAATACGCTCTATGTGTGTTATAGAACGTGAAGATGGAAATGGCATGTCTTTAAAAAATTTATAAATTGCATCCGTAACCACTGACCGGACTTATTGAAGCGTCGCTGTCAAGAATTACGATGGAACGTCGAATATGAGTGGCGTTTACGCAGGAGTTGAAAGTAGAATAATATTCAAAGAAAGCAAAACGTCATATGGGAATTGCCCTTCACACATCGTAAACCTGGTCTTGAGTGACACAGTGACATGTATGCCACTAGTAATGGATTACTTTTCCACCGCTTAAAGTGCATGCAATTTATACAGTGGGAATAACAAACCGAAGANGCACGTTACAGATTTTGGCCATGCCCAAAACACTCCGGATGTAGTATTCAAACTTGATTTTGGTACCCTTAAAAGTTGTGATTGCTTTCTGATGGGGGTTTCACAGATGAAGTAAGATCTTATAGTTACTGAAACACCTCTGGCGCAGTTGCCTTCAATGCCTTTTCGAGAAGTACAGTTAAGGCTGGGGCCACACGAGCGCACAAAATGCGTCCGTTGTAACGAATGTCGTGACGTCCGTTGTAGAAATAAACAAGCGAGGCGAATATTACGCTTTCTTCTGGCTCCATTGCAGACAAAAAACTACGAACAGCATTCTGAAACTGTGTGGTGTCCTCAGCAACGTCCGTCATAAAATACGTTCGTTACAACGGACGGACGCATTTTGTGCGCTCGTGTGGCCCCAGCCTTAACTGTACTTCTCGAAAAGGCATTGAAGGCAACTGCGCCAGAGGTGTTTCAGTAACTATAAGATCTTACTTCATCTGTGAAACCCCCATCAGAAAGCAATCACAACTTTTGAGGGTACCAAAATCAAGTTTGAATACTACATCCGGAGTGTTTTGGGCATGGCCAAAATCTGTAACGTGCCTGAAATAGACAATAAGTCGAAAAAAGGTGTATGTGATGTATTTTATGCAGACGGTAGACTGACTTCGAAACTGTTCTTCACATTCCTTTGTGTTTTAAAATATTAGCGTATACATGACAATCTCGATATACGTGTATACTTGCACGAGGTATTCTGTCAGTGACGTTACCAGACCATGTGTTACGTATTAGTATGGTAACCAGATGTCTCCATAGATTCTGAGTATGCCAGCAGTTCAGCAGAACTGTCGAATTCTTCTAGTTTAATGCCTGAATAGTTTATCACTAATAATAACGGGGTACGCCATAGCGTACTTGGTTGAGGCAGTATGCTACAAGCCAGAAGGTTTGCGGGTTCGAATCCCGATGAGGTCATTGGATTTTTTCAATTGACCTAATCCTTCCAGACGGTATATGACCCTGGGGTCGACTCAGCCTCTAACAGAAATGAGTACCAGGAATCTTGCTGGAGGTAAAGGGCGGACGGCGCGTAAGGCTAACAACCTTATCGCCATCTGCGAGCCGATTGTCTAGAGAAAATATGGGAACCTCGACGTCTCACAACCCTATGGGCCATCACGGCCTCTTACAGGGATAGCATTACCTTCTTTGCCTTAATAACGATAATAACAATAACAAGTATCAGTGCTGGGAAGAAGTAATCGCCTACTTTCTTTTGTTACGACTAGAACCGCATAGGTTGGGGGGGGGGGACACAGACAGCAATGTGATGTGATAGGCCTCCTTTTTTAACTAAGGAGGAGAGACAGGCACAGACAGCAAAGTGATCTCGTAAGCCTCTTTTATTTTTTCAGAGTAAGGAAAATAGGCTAAAAGCAGCAATGTCAATGATAACTCTGTTCTGCTGTGGTATATATATGTGCAGCAAGACAACCCGGTCTTGTCATGTGAATGAAATGATAGTTCCGTGTGTTCTTGACAGATTTCTGAAAGCCTTGTATGAAAAGCCAGTGTGTACTTGAGAAAATAAAGACGACCGTCTACGATGTTCATGCGTAAAGGTAACAAAAGGTAAAGTTGTCCCTGTGCTTAACTAATCAAGCACTACGCCAAGAACGCGTATGGGGGAGTTGATGTGCAGGTACACATTTTCTTGACCTCAGCACTAGCTGAAGATGAGTGGTCAGATTCACGCCCCTGCCGCTTTACGCCCGGGAAAAGAGCCCCCGCTACCCATTGGATAGGAGGTTGGATGGACCCCAGAGCCGGTCTGGACGACGTGGAGAAGAGAAAATTCTTGACCCTACCGGGACTCGAACTCCGTAGCCAGTCGCTATCCCGGCTCCTTTTATCGGAGTGCTTAAAAATAATAAAGAACAGAAATGCTGAGTTTTATAACGTAAACGGTATATTCGTGTACTATTGCTTGCATAGTGTTTTCTCAACCTGTACGGATATCGACGAACTTACTAAAGGTCAGAAACGTCACGACTGCCCGTGTATGTTTCGACCTTGGGGCTAAAATTGAGAGTAAGAGTACCGACAAGCTTGGGTGCGCGCATATATATTATATATATCGTTTATGTCCGGATTATATATGTATACTCAGACTATGTGAAGTTTTCCAGTGTTCGCGTAACGCTTCTCGATCGCCACGGATTTTCAGTTTTCTGTAATGTTACATGAAACAGTGGGAAAGTTCAGAAAACTCTTAATGCAGCTTTCAAAGTAATAGCAGTTTCAGTATTCAAATCAAAATTAGTTTTAAAGTGTTGCAGAGTGGCGCCGGTCAAACGGTCCCCGTTGTTATACAGTACAGTTCTTGCGTAGGGGAGCCCTTGTTTAGTTCAGATAAGAGCGAACAGTGCGTAAGTATGCTCATGGAACTGAATGAGGACTGTGCTCTAATGACGAGTTTTATCATGAATGAGAACCTGAAAAGTGTGTAAAGTATATTCCGAATACGTAATTTGCAATTTTACGTTACTGAAAGGCTTTTATGTCGATTTTTCCTGGTACAACTCAGGTAGTGAGACAGATACAAATATAAATCACTCCGTCAAATGTGACCTGTAAGTTTATTACTACATGAAAACTCAACACCCTTACATGTTTCGGTCTCTGCGGACTATCTTCAGAGGGCAAACATCACTACAAATAGGAAACCACCATCACATAAGTTGTTTAGACGTAAAGTACGTACACTTATATGCTACAATGCATAGTATACAAAATAGAACATTTCACAAACACAGCAGTTTCCTGGGAATGTAAAGTTTTCGAAAAAAATATTTAAAATTTCTTGATGCTAATTAAAATTTGCATTGTCAATAATTAAATTCATAAACCATGCAGGCTCGTGTTCGTCCTCCCATCGTCCCTCTTGTATGGGGCAGATATTGTGCCACCTGTCTATCTTGATGTGGAGGTTCTTTATATCTTCCAGGGTTTGCTCGTGGCTGCTGTGCTGTTTTCACTGTTAGTGTGACAGACCAGAATGAAACAAATCAAATTTAGTGAGACAGAATTGCTACTTCGTATCACAAATATATAATCTCACAAATTTGTAACGTTTATAGGATAATTTCATCAAAGAATTTGAGCTTTCTTACGTGCACTGTCTTGTTTGTTGTCTTTCCAGTGTTGCAGGAAGTTATTTGGCATCTGTTCCTCATAATCCTCCCCACAATGGGGCACCAAACACAAATTGTGCATTCTGAAATGCAACGCCATGTATAAGATACAGATTTTTTTGTGCCCCAGTATCTGTTGTTTTGTGTTGATGTATCCAGTTACATGAAACAAAGCCCCGTCAGAAGACATGTCAACTCAGGATCAAGTTCGTCATCGTCAAGTGAAGGAGTACACCACTTACAAAAATGACTGGATCACTTGCCTGCAAGAAGTGCACAGCTGTAGATTTATGAGGTCATAATTTTAATATGTCGGGGTTGTCGCAGTCTATTTTGATATCCCCCTCATTTAAACAAGGCCTATAAAGCGAAGGTTCAGACCTAGCTTAGACTTCATCAATCATTTCTAGTGTTAACACTCGGCGTCGTTGTGTTTCCCTGTCTTCTAACATGCATTTTTATACATAACAGCATACAGAATTTTGTTCCCGTGGGGAAACCCCAGTCGCACAAAACACGCCTCTAAATTATCTTACGACTTTCCAGCAGGCTCCATTCACCACATACCATTCATATGAATCACCCGATACTGTTCGTGTCCTATGCAAAGGGAATGGTGCTAAAATCGCGGCATGTTAAAACCAAAGGTGTGCACATTTTTCGGCCAGCAGTCAGTGTAACAGATATCTTCAGTCAGACCACGATGTCGAACTTGATCAGAGTGGGCTTTCTTTTAACGACTCTTGCCTTTATTTTAATATGCACGTGAATACACAATACGACAGATAGTGGAGTACGTAACATTCCACATTTTATACGCAAAGTCCCACTTCTCTTTCCCTTCTTTACTGCCGCTACAACCCTGTGAGGGTCTTGGCCTTCTCCATGATTTCGTAACTGCAGATTCTTCCATTGTGGGGTCATTAGCCCCACGCCTAACCCTCAACTTGGAGAACCAGGGACTGCACTTCTTCTGGCCCATACCCGTTGACCTGTCTTGCATGTGTGGTTCTGCCACGAGCTTACACTTTCGTGTTACTTGGGTGCGCGAACCTCCTTTACACTGTAAGACGGTAGTCCTCGAAGGCGACTAAGTTCCATTCCTGGTGTAAAACCTGTGGGTTCTGTGTCTTAATGCAGATACAGTTAAATCTGAGATTATACCGTATTTAATCGAAATCCTTTCTAAGTTTCGGAGATGGAACAGGCGGATTGAGAGGCATTACTTCCGCAGCATGTGTCCATTTTACTATGCATATCGTGTGAAGCACTACTTCATTAAGGCGTATGGGGAGTGGATGTATATATCCACTTATTCTTGACCTCGGCACTAGTTTGATGTGAGTGGTCAGCTTTACTCCTGGGGAATGGGCCTAGATACCCGTTGGATAGGAGACTGAGTGGGTGCTAGATTCCGTCTGGGCGACGTGGAGAAGAGAAACCCCCCCCCCCTGCCGGGACTCGAACTTCGCCCTCTCAGCCGCCCATCTCGTGGCAAGTCGCTGTACCGACTACGCTATCCCGGGGCCATCCTGTCGTGTAAGGAACCCGAGAATAAGCTGATCATATCTCAGCATAAGTCTTCCAAGCTGGTGGTGTTTGGTTCAAGATAATGAAAGCGAGAACTTGTGATCCCAGTTTGGTTAATTTTTTGTGTGGTGAAAGTAGAACGTGAGCGTGAAAGGAAGGGTTTACATGATTGGCTTGTATTTTTATATTTCTTGCGTTCCCTCTGATCTTCCTAACAAGACGTTCCTCGCTGCACCACTTCTTTTCAGTACCGGCTAGGCAGGAACTGCAACCCAGTGAAAGAGCGCTGTCGATAGTTTCATTTTCCGATTCAGCAGTGAAACAAAGGCCATTCGTGTTTGGGACAGCATGATTATTCACGAGCAGCCGATGAATCGGGGTTCGATTCCCGGAAATACAAGAGATTTGTCTCTACTGAGCCCTCGACGCTTGTCGGGCCTACCCAGTCTCTTACCCAATGAGTATCAAGAGTTGTGTTCCCGGGGGTAAAGCGGCTACGGCGTAAACCTGACCCCTTACCTACATCTAGTGCTGACAATAAGAATGCGTGGAGCTGTACTTTCAATCTCGCCAGCTTGTTTATGGCGTAGCCCTTAATTAGTTAAACACAAGAACAAGTATTTCATGAAATTACAACACCCAGTAAAATTAAAATATAAAACGTTGTAAAAAGTTAGTGAGGCCTTAAATTGACCGAAACAAACGATATTAATCTAACTAAATGATTGGAACTCTGGCTGACGTTATTGGGCCTTCGTGGTTCTTCTGCCTCAGTGTTTGGGCTTGATTTATGTTCCTGGTGGCTGCTGACAACTCCATTGTTCCCAGTATTTGAAAACATAAAAAATATTTATCTGTAGGCTCAGGTGTCTTAAGACGAATTATTAGCATGGAATTACCTTTATCTTTATGGGCTTATATGTGTTCGTCACGCCTACATCTTTTGTTTTCTGTTACAAGGTGTTCAAAAATCCAAGGAGTTCGGTGTAGCGGTACAGCTCTAGCTTTATGTTTCTTAGGAGCTCGGTCGAGATACCTGACTGACGTTTATCATGGTTTTCTTCAATTCTTGCAGGCAGATGTTAGATAATACCTCGATTATGACACAACGGATTCCTTCCAAATTCTTCCCAATTGATTACTTGCTAATCATCCTACCATTTGACCTTATACAGCCTTGAAGTGCTAACAGCACAGTAAAATAAGCCACAAACCGGATATTACATACACTTAACACATATTCTATTTTTTTATACTCGGTAATTGTTTTGGAATTTTGTGGCCATAGTCTCTTCACCATAGGCATATGGATCGGTTTCCTGTCTTGTGAATTGTTCGGGTATGAGTCATGACATCTGTGCTGCTTTTACTACTTCTTACCGGTAACAGGCCCCAATTCGAGACTCGTCTGTTACACAGATTTTCTTAGTCGTTATTAGGAACAGGCTACAGGATTACTTGAGTGGAGGTCAAATCGCAGGACTTCAGATGTCCTGAAAATGGGCAGAAATTGGAACTTGTGATTCCAATGTTGTGTCAATCCTGGATGGTGCCTCTGCGAAAGATATTTGTGGCTGTGAACGAAGAACATATTGAAGACATCAGTCATTTCCGCGTAGTCTGCGGAAACAGGTGCGGCGTGCAAGTAGACATCAGCATTCCCAAAACAAGTATTTCGCAAGACGTTTGAGAGCTACTTCATCTGCGTGCACATCGGTTACACGTTGTACAGCAATTTAATCTGCAGACAGAATTAAAAAGAGTATGGCGTCGTTCATAGAACGCTTCTACCAACCACTGCTCGGTTCGAATCTCAGCTGGGATACCGGCTGTCCTGACAGGTTTTCGTCTCTTTACTCAGTCCATCCAGGAAAATGCCGTGATTAGGCCACAGTTTCTTAGAATTCTTTCCAGCTCATTAGTACAATCATCCGACGCTGTATTGTCTAGATCAAGCATGTCCAACTTCAAACAGGTTGTGACCGACTTCTTAGCGTCAAAACTGCCAGTGAGCTACCACTCTCCTATCGTCGTACCTCACTTTAAGCAAAAATATTGGTAAAAATAACACGACACACGATGTTTGTTGTAAAAGCAACATACATGGAAAGTACAGACTACTTTAACACGTATTTTCCCTTCTAAATTTGAATATAATCATATTATATTACAAGTGAATTTACATGCTTTTCACGTATAATTTCCTATGAGATGGACCAAAAATCGTCCCGCGATCGACACGTTGGACGTGCCTGGTCTAGATCAGTGTTTCTCAACTGCCGGGCCCTCGTCTTAATAAAGAAAGAATTTACCGGGCCGCGGTCTCACAAAGGTTGGGAACCACTGGTCTAGATATTGATAGCGTTGTTAAATGAAGGTAAAGCTGTTCCTGTGCTTAAGTAATTAAGCACTACGCTATGAAGGCGTATGGGGGAGTGGATGTATAGATCGACATTTTTTTACTTCGATACTACCTGGGAGGTGAGTGGCCAGCTTCACGCCCCGGGGGAAAGCCCCCAGTATTCGTTGGGTAGGAAGTTGGGTGAACCTTAGAGCCGGTCTGGACGACGTAGAGAAAAAATTCTTGACCCTATCGGGACTCGAACTAAGGCTCCTCGGTCATCCAGCCCGTAGCCATTCGCTATACCGACTGCGCTATTATCGCGCGTTAGTGTGTCATTAAATAACTATCTTAAAATAAGAAGGTAACAAGAATGGACTGTTTACATGGTGGACCCCTCCAGTACTTAGGCCGAAATTGCCATTGCACTGTCAGAACAGATTTAGTTCCGTTCGGATGTTTAACACAAGAAACGCTTTTTGTGGCGCTGACGCAGTTTTGCGATACTTACTACGTAATGTAGGTTTAGCTAGCAGCCAGATTGCGCCGTAGGTCGCGCGACCTCCGTACCACATTGACAATCTTTAATTTAATGTTGCAGCTGGTATGCATTTCTGCTCTGTCTTTAATGTGCTCATAATAGAAACAAAAATTCTAAAGATCATGTGCGGACATGTTGCATTAGCATGTGTTCAACTATCGCCATGAGTGCTGGAGACGCCAGATGCATGCGAAGTGCGCAATGCAAGCATATCCTTGGAGTTGCTATCTCGACACACCCCTCTTGTAGTCGCAGGAAGTCGGTACACGAGAGATACCGGAAATGGAATCAAGAGATGTAGGCTCCATTTAGTCACAACCATTGATAAGGTATAGTCATGTAATATCCAGAGTGTTGTAATTCTACAAAGAGTTAGGGTGAGGACACACCAAGGATACTAGCAACTAAAACGCAACCGCAATTTCCAAAAAAAACTCTCCGATTTCAAGCAGACTACTGGTTTCCAGATTAGCAGACGCGCACTGAGGAAACTTACGTTTGAGTAGTTGCTCACATAATCTTAAGTGAGTGTGTTCGTCCAGCTTAATGCATGATTGTATTTTTTTTTTTTAATTTCGTGCAATGGAACATAATAGTGTTGATCCTGTCGTAATATGGTGGTAGTTGAGACTGGTTGAGACTGCGTGAGTAGAGAGGAAGACTACCATAAGGAAAATATTGGGATCAATATTAGAGTCAGTTTTACCGACCACACAACATATTTTTATTATTATTACACTACATGTTCCGACCTCAAGAGGTCATCCTCAGGTGTACGAACAAGCTGTATAATTACACGCAATCACATTCGTCTTCTCACTTATTCGATCCTGTATCTTATTCAGGCTCACGCTCAATAATATATCAAGCTCTCTCATAAAACACAAGTTAAAATTGTTCTAAATGTCAAAAGTTAAAATTTAAATTTAAAATTTTAAAAATTAAAAGTTTATGAATAGAATTTCAATTCAGATCACTAGTTATGCTTTCACTTTCACTTGTATTCAGTCACTTCCTACTTACGTTCATCACTGTGTCAAGTTCACTTTAACTAGTTTAATTATATTATTGGTTAAACGTTCATGAATTAAAGTTCAATTTTATTATAGATTGCACTTTTTCACTTTTGGAGGTCTTGCTGTTCTACTGCGTCTTCTGAAGTTGTGGATCTGTTACGGTCCATGTCGTGATGGCTACTGATATTGATTAAATACACAACAGGATGCAAGAAACAATTAAAAATATTGGGATGTTAATTAATTTTAATTAAGGTCAGTTTATTTTAATCAGGAAATATCGCGTTCACACGCGATACAAAATTTTGACATACAGTGCAACAGTTTTAGGAAGATAGAAGACACCGGATGACTGCCGTGTGCAGCCGAACCATGTAAGGCGGAAGAAGGGTGACTATGCAGTACGTTGCATTTAAGACGGAAATATATGTGAAATAAATTATATATTAGGGAAAGAAAATATTGGGTGCATCCGTTCTTCTGTGACAGTTTAAACTGAGGTGCTTGTAATGTTTAGAAAGAACTTAACCAGGATCCAGTCTCCTTAGTCTCATGAAAAATTCTATCCCAAGCCAAATCATATTTTGTCCTGTCTAGCGTAGTCTGGGTGGCTTTTGTCATACTCCAGCCTCTTGCTCAATTAACTACACAAAAGAAGATTAGCAGCTTCTTTAACCTTTCGTGCCATCAAAAGAAATAAATTAATCACTGAAACGCATTATAGAGCAGCTGATACTAGGAAACCAAACGGCAACGCAATTGTGAGAAGATTGGCATGCTCTGTTGCCCAGAAATTTAGTTTCTCAGTCTCTGCAAGTTGCGTTGCCGTTTCCTCAAATTGCGCTGCTCCAATCAGTAGTTAGTTATTTAGAGAGCGTGGATTTCCCCATGCACCGCCACCAGTTTGATCTATTGTGCTTCCCTGTATGATATTCTACCAGTCTCTATACCCTACCGATAAATGGTGCGTACCATCAGTCCCGCCGAGCAAGCGAGTTCGGCCACTTGCTTAGCGGTGTCTATAATGCTTCCCCCATCTATCAGAGGCCTTAGAGACTAATTTTTGTGCGGGAAACGTCCTGGAATTTGGCTCAGTGATCCCCTTTGGGGATATGAGGTTCTTTTACGTGCCGTAAAGCTACGACACGGGACCCGCGGCTTAAAGTCCCTCCCGGAGGACTTGTTCCCTGAATTTTTCCGCCCTTAAAAATTCGACGACCTCCGCCGGGTATTTGAACCCGCGTACCACGAGTCATGAGGTGGGAACGTTATCTCTAGACTACGGAGGCGCTTGCTCCAATCAGTAAACATGTGTTCAACTCAGGCTGATAACAGTTCTCGGAAATTGCGGTTGCGTAGCGGTTGCCGCTCTTCTTGGTGTGCCCTCTGCTTTACTGTGATGAATACAGTTCCGTGTAAGGTTTGGGTGATGCATCACAAAGGTAGGAGGGTTTGAACAGTGATAAAAAGTTGCCTTGGTACAGTCGAGGTTTATTCAGCACTGATGCGCCTGACATGTATACGGGAGATACCCAGATTGATTCTCTGCCTTGGCCAAATTTCTGACTTTAATGAAATTCTTTTGTGGTTTTCATCTGGCAGTCAACAGGAATGATACCTTGGACGATATAGCGACGGGCTACGGGATGGATGGCCGGAGTTCGATACCCGATAGGAGCAAGAGATTTTTCTCTTCTGTATAGTGTCCAGACCGGCACTGGGGTCGACCCAGCCTCCTATCCAATGGGTTCCGGAGTCTCTTTCCTCGAGGGTAAAGCAGCTGGGGCTTGAAGCTGATCACTCTCCTCCATCTAGTGCCGAGTTTAAGAATAGCGGAGATAATCTCTACTCCGCCAAACGTTTTAATGGCGTGTTTAATTAAGCACAGGGACAGCAATACCTTTACCATTCACACAATTAATAATTCTTATCCGGCGTGAATATTTCCCACACCCACTTTGTGGGTAGACATTAGGGCATCACCTCCACCCGTACTGTTCAAACTCGTTGAAATGTAAGCCGAAGCGAAAGTAATGGAAAAGTGTGGTCATATATTAACAGATCCTTAAGGCAATACAAAATAAAGCGATACCTTACGTAACCTCTTAACGTGATTTGCAGTCTTATTTACGTATGAAGCAATCTCTTCAGAATGTTTTAATTGAGTGAGATTGAGCTGTATCATCCAATCAGAGAGGCCCATTACGTCATGGCTCTCACAGTAGACCTGAATAGAAATGGCCCGCTTCGTTTCTCTCTCTCTCTCTCTTTCAGCTAACTTAAGTGCGGTTGTACTGTACATCCAAGCACACATGACGTTCTCTGAAGGGGCCCCACTAAGTACAGCTGCTAGTCCATAGCAAATGCCTTTACGATCTTTCGTTTTGTGTTTAAATGGATGTTCCTTGTTGTGTGATGACTATTAATATCTGTTATTTCCGTTTAGTACTAAATGCCAATTTACAGTCTATGAAGGTGCATCGGGTACAGAAAAGGTGTTCTTGTTCAATTTGTGCTCTATTCATTTCCGTGTGTATTACTTCATTTTTGTCTTTGTTTCATTACTCGCCCCGTCGCTATCTTGCTCATTGCAAACACAGTGAGCGCTAAATATGCAACGTGGAAAAGATTCCGAAATTCGATATCGCGCGTATTACTACAATTTGATAAAAGTGGGCGTGTAAGATACCAGGATCCTCAATTTTAATTTGGCCCTCTCTTTGTACCAGTATTATAAAGGGACATCTGCAAAATGTCGGTTCTTCATTTAGTTGTCTGTAGTTTGAGTAGGCGGGTGAACAGTTTATAATTCCGATGTATGATTTGAGGTTCTTACAGCCGTGGTTAAGAGGAGTACTCTCTTCCGTCATATAACGCCGTGTAGTCTGTTGAAATTCAGCCGACGTTTCGGAGAACATCTCCATCTTCAGGGTAAAAAAGGCCGAGCAAGATACCAGAGTGAAAAGCGGGTGACCTGCCAGTTGTGACCTTTTCCATACCGAGCATCGCTGTACTGCCGTACTGAAGTTAACAAGAAACAGCTGAATGACGTGGAAGTGCCGGTGTGCTTGCATCCAAATGAAATTCTGTTATTACTAGAAACTTTACATGTCCAATTTTCGTAGCTACTATACGTTTCTGCCTGTATGTTAGGTTATACATTCAGTAATACGTGCGCGTATAGCCTAACTGCTGTGCCATCTTAGGCCTTGGCCGCTTTTTCAGTTTCTTGATCTTTTACCGGGTCGGTAGGACTCCTTGGACGTTTGATCACTTCACTTCACTTCACTTCACTTCACTTTTTTATTTGTTCCATAAATCGTTATTGACAAACATGCCACAGGATGTAGAACATGTCAAAGATAATTATAAAAGAAAAAACAGTTCCTATACAGAGCTTTGTCAACAATAAAATAGGTACAATAAAATAAGAATAGCCTAAACATATGATGGATTTATCACATTTCTGCACACTATGCTAAAATCAAGATATAAATATAATAGTATATCAGCCCGACGCAAGGCCGCTACCTACACACAGGACAACACACACAGACATCCATGTCTCGGTTGGGATTCGAATCCATGATCCTAGTGTTTGAGCAGGCGAAGCCAGTACCGCGCGGCCACTGTGATCGGATTGAATAATAACTATGTACCAAAAATACGCATAAATCATATCGCCCTTTATTAAAACATGACTCTGAACTTTATTTTCAGAATAAGGAACGGCTTTCACGGGAATTAAATGGCTTGCAACGAACACGTTTCCTATATTAATATTTTGATTCTACCTTCAACGGGCCATTCTCTAGTTATTGAAAAATTATGACAATACGAACGCGAGAGATACTTCTTATACAATTAATATTTCTTACAGCGATTACAGGATCGTAGGAATGCAGTTTTCTTTTCATAGTACTTTTTTAGCTAATGAAATTGTTATACTGGAACTACCTCACCCTGTAATCTACCTGCAGTTTCACGGTTTGGTCTTGAGTTTCATGTGATGGATTGGCCGTCGTTTATATTGCCTTAGGCAATGCTTTACGGTATATTNGTTTTTTTTTTTTTTTTTTTTCATTTTCCATATTTCAGTACATGTAACACACGGGGTCATATTAGATTGTAAAAGTTATTATAAAGGCCAGTGGGATCGGTATCCTTATATAAGCGAATCAATATCATAAATAGTAGTCCTCGTGTTTATGTAATGGATTGTTTCGTGTTGCGCAATAGGACATGTTGGAGGAAACTTTTAGATCAGCCCTGTTCAACGCGGCGCCCGTGGTATATTTTTCTGGCGCCCTCCGTAACCGCATATAATTGAGCCGATTTTTAATATTAATTCAAATTGTAAGAAAAGAGACATTTTTTAACGTCTGAGTACTGTTAAATATTTTCGAAAAATTTTATTATTGTTAGTAGTAGTAGTAGTAGTAGTAGAAGTACTACTACTACTACTACTACTACTAGTAGTAGTAGTACCGGTAAAAGCAGACTGTTACCGCTTCTCACGGTCTCTTAGCTTGCAGATTTCTTATATTTTTTCTTCTACCCTGAAGACGGAGGCGATACGTTCCTCCGAAACGTCGGTTAACACCACATATACACGGTGCCAAATCCCAGAAGACTGCTTTCTTCATAGTCACCGCCGTGAAAGCCTCAAATCTTACACACTGCTTTAGATGCTTACTGGAAGCATTTCTATAATGTCGCTAGAGGTCATATCTATAGCTTGTTTCAGTTTTATGAACCGTATCATTCATTCCAGCCTTTTTTTTTTTTTACTTTACTTTGATCTGGGACGTTTTTAATCGTAGCAATTCTGACCTACTTGAGCGCAGGCGCAGACATTTGAACAGGGCGGTTTTCTTGCGGTGCAGAAAGCAGAGATAAAGGCAATGCTTTTAGGCGCGTTCACAAACCTACAGAGCCCCTGTTAGAATCGCTCCGTCTGCCTGTCTGTCCGTCCGTATATGCACGAAAGAGCCCGAGAACTGCTGAAATTTGAATTGTATTGGAGGTTCTAGAAACATTTGGAGACATTCCAGTTTTGGGTTGAAACCAAACTAAAGTAAAGGACACTTTGCATGAAGATTTAGTTGCGTCTCCGCACGCATCTTGAGAATAACTCGTTAAATACCTGCCGGAGGAAAAACGTTTTAAACGAAAGTTGTACAGAAAAAATATGATAAACATTTTATGCGTAAGGTATTTTTAGTAAATATTGCTGTTTTCAAAAACTAGCTAAATAAATATTCTTATGCTCTGCGTTTATTTCCTAACTTATATATTCAATAATCAGCAGCCTTCGTAAAACACGCGAAGATTACCGAAGTCCCCTGTTTTCTATAATAGTTGAGCAAAGCTTCATCCCACCTAAATGTTAGGTCCAGACATATATCTGTCCGTCTGCAATTACGTCATGATGGTGCCGTGTGAGGCGGTGGTAACAGTGCACCGATAGATCACAGTACATTTTTGTTGCGGCTAATATTAATTCTGAATATAGGTGGATTTACCAGCAGTGGTCTCGCTGTTGTTATCGTCATTTTCATGGAACATGCTTATTTAGAGCAGCTTCATGAAACTGTATTTTCAGCCTGCTTTCCTTATTTAAAAACTGAAAGTAGGTTCTGCGTTCTCCATGCTGTCTGTGTGTGTCTGCTGCGGCCCGGGTTCGATCCCGAGTCTGCTCAAGTGGGATTTGTGGTGGACAAAGTGGCGCTGGGGCAGGTTTTCTCCGAGTACTTCGGTTTCCCTTGCCCATTCGACCAATTGCTCCACAATCACGCTCACCTATCATCTGGGGCTGGTACAATAGGCCAGAAGTGGCCGCAATACAAGAGACTTAGTCTCTCCCCACTAGCGATAAAAAAATACTCTCTCAACATTTCATCATACTCAGCAGCCCTGAATAATATTAATCTAAGTTTTAATCAAGGGAGTTTTATTCAGTTTGATTTTGCAGAGTTGTAAGCCGGCCATCATAATCCAGGGAGTTTAATTGAATCTTTGAGTCATTGTGGGATGTGTAGGTTTATAAGGCGGCCAACATAATCAAGGCAGTTTAATTTAATGTTTGATTCAGTGTAGATTCTTTAGAGGATTATAAGCCGGCCAGCATAATCAAGTTAATTTAATTTAATCCTTAATTCATTGTAGAATTTGTAGGATTCTAAACCAGGCAGCCTAATCAAGGTAGTTTTATTGCATATTTGAGCCACTGTAGAATCTGTAAGATTATAAGCCGGCCAACATAATCAAGGCAGTTTAATTGCATCTTTGATTCAATGTAGAAACTGTAGAGGATTGTAAGCGGGCCAACATGATGAAGGCAATTTAATTGAATATTTGAGTCATTGTCGAAGCTGTAGAATTATAAGCCGGCTAACATAATCAAGGCAGTTTAATTGAATCCTTGATTAAATGTAGAATTTGTAGGATTATAAGCCGGACACCATGATCAGGGGAGTTTAATTGAATGTTCGATTCCGTTTGCAGAATTGTAAGCCGGCGAACACAATGACCGGAGTTTAACTGAATCGTTATTGAATCAGATGAATTGTAGGTTAAGGTACAGTAGGTGAAGGACATACTTTATCATTCAAATGAAAATAATTATGTAAGTTTCATCTTGTGGACACAGGCCCTTCTGTACTATCACCGTCTTTGTAACGTAGTCCATGATCGTCCGAGTGAGCTTCCCCGCTGATATCGATTTTTAGCTTTTTATGCTCACGTTTTTCCGCCCGCTTCTTAAATGCATTCGACAAAGCTGCCCTCGATTCCGAAGAGCCTGCATCGGTGAAAGCTTCGTTGATCTGACATGTCACAAGTCGATTTCTCCTGTGCGTATGCTTCTGCATGAATGTTCTCATCCTTGCGTACAAAAGTATGGATTGTGTTGCATTCAGTATATTATTTACAGGTTTACACAGACGTGATATGAGTGGATATAGAGTAGGTTACATGAAGGTACTTGAGGTTAGAGACCTATGCATTCTACATGTATATTTTTATGTGTTAACAATTGGAAACGTGACAGCGCGTAACTTTGTTGTGATATTGGACAAATTTAACGTAACAGGATTATGTTTGAATGGAAAGTCAAGCAGAAATAGACCACAAAATAGTGTAATTGTGAATTTATATTTCTTGATAGCATCAGCATACATATGGAATCATTTTAAGGGAGTAGATATCATATATTCTTTCTAAAACATCTTGTTATTGGTGTTTGACAATCACATTTTAATTTGTATTGGCCAATAATCAGTTTGGAAACTACACCAAGACGACGAGGGTACATTTTGTGGGTTGAAAATTCTAGTTTTGTCTTTCATTTCGCAAGGTACAATTAATTTACATAAACACGTCTTGTTTATTTTTGGGAACTTTTGTTCTCGTGTTTGTATTTATGTTTTAATTGAAATATTTGTATCCGTTATGGCATATTGTGAGCCTGAATGAATGTTTTCCCTTCCAGTCTTATAGATCTGGCTTTGAAACGGATTCAGATAACCAAAGCATAGATTAGATTAAAACAACTACCGTAGTAGAGTTCTGCCTTCTGGTATATAATACCGTCCAGTCCGTTGAAAGAGCTCTGCTTGCAACCTACTTTTAGGCTGGTTTCTTGCTCGAGTTATTCTTAGACCCTGAAGATGGAGTTGACATGTTATTCCGAAACGTCGGTTGACTTTCAACGGACTGCACGATGTTATATCCCAGAAGGTAGAGCTCTTCATAACTAATGTAGTGAGAACCTGAAATCCTGCAATTACCACATTAATTCTTTAGCGTTTTCGTCTTGCGCGGCCCATCACTTCAGTACACTCGGTTTTGAAATGTTTTTGTTTTTTAACAATTGTTTAAAGAGTTGTTCACTCACTCGCGTATGGAGCTGAGCCCTTCTTGAGAAGCCGCTAAGTGTGCAGCTACTCGAGAACTTCTCTAGCATTTTAAGGAACCCGAAAGTTCATTACCTTGTTCACAAGAACCCTCCACTGGTCCCTATTCTGAGCCAGATCAGTCCACTCCATATTCCATCCTATATCTCTCTAAGATCGTTTTAATATTGCCCACCCACCTACGTCTTGGTCTTCCTAGTGGTATCTTTCCTTCTGGCTTTCCCACCAATATCCTATATGCATTCCTCTTATCTCCCATTCGTGCTACATGCCCTGCTCGTCTCATCCTCATTGACTTGATCATTCTAATTATATTTCGAGAAGAGTACAAGTTAATGAAGTTCCTCATTATGTAGTTTTCTCCAGTCAACAAGAATTGTTGCTGTTTATTATTTATTTATGTGACCTGGCTGAGCACCAAATATTACGTGTTGTACATTTCTTGTGAATCAAAATACAGAGAGACCATTCCATTAAAATGTACAGTATTGACAACATTTTGAAATGAACAGTTTGTAGATTGACATAATAAGGACAAAATGAAATGTGAGCTGTATAATGACGATGATGATTTTCATGATGAGTCCTAGGACCCTTGCTCATCGAAACTGTACCTTGTAATGTGGCTTATACGTATAGGCTGATGGTAGTGGCAGTGATGATAATTCACTTCTTGCTTATGTATTTGCATGCAGACTTAACAGCCCAGAGGTGAATTGTGAAGTGAGAACGAGTAAAGAAGCGAGAACAACAAAACACACACACAAACAAAATGTCAAACCAAGGCCGTTTATATGTTTCAGTTCAAGTCAATAAAGTTCTTATTTATTTACGTGCTAACTTAGCCCAAAGGTCAATTACAAACTTAACACGTGCAATGGAAAGCGAAACACACAAAAAATGCAGAAACAAGACATTTTATATCAATAATAATAATTATGATATTATTATCTTTTATTTCATTAACACAAATCAAAGTTATTGTTGAGAAGTGAGAAAAATGATATATTGTGACGTGCTGCCTGAAAGCCGGACTATAGGACATCCATCGCTGCGCAACGGGCATTGAGAACGCATGCTACCTAGGAAACTGCCTACCCAACAGAGGCAGAATTGTTGAATTCCCGCGGCCACGGATAGACCAGCTAACAGCGAAACTGAACCTTTCGACGATGTGGCTTCTGTCCCGTCCGAGTGTGGGATATAAGCGAAGAAGAATTCAGAGGACCAAGTCAGTTCGTATCCGACTAGAGCAGGAGTCAGTCCAGCTTCGAAGAACGAAGAGGCAAGACGCTCCACCGAGATTTGCGATGCACGTGTAACAGTGAGGAGAAGCGTCTAAAGGGCGTTATAAGTCCGAATGATCGGAGAATAAGTGTCCGTCTCATCCGAGACCCACATAAATTTCTTGTCGCGTTACATAGGACGCACGCGACAATATATACACTTAACATTGAATATTTTTAAGGGCGAAGAACCATGGCTAGTATGAAATATGACAGCAGCAGATAATTATAGTTTAATATATGTAAGAATAGAATAATAGTAATAATAATAATAATAATAATAATAACAATTCAATTCGATTCGTGTTTATTTACGTTCAAACTTAACAGCACAGAGAACAATTACAAAGTTAGCGCAAGTGCATAGAAATACACAAAAATAATTAAAGAGAAAAGTACAAAATATGACAGTCTATATAGTATCAATAAATTAATAACAATTCCAAGAAAAATTGAAGTTCGCATTAAGAGGCGAGAAAAACAATAAACTGTTTCCAGTAGTTATGCCATTTGTGGCGAGAAAGGACAACACACATACATACACAAGTTAATAACAGTAATAACAATAACTCAATTAATAATTATAATAACGCCAACATAAATCCAACCTATCATTGAGAAGTGAGAAAATAATAATAAATGATAAGAAGAATAAAATCCAGTTCTTTATTTATGTACATGTTTATACTACGTACATCCCAGAGTCCAGTTATAAAATAAAGGAGAGCAGTGGCTGAATGAGACAATCACATATAAACAAACAAGGACAAACCACAGTAATAACAACTGAGTGAGTTAATCACGCTAACCATTGTGCGGAGAGAGAAGAATGAATATAGTCCATGATATGTATGTATTGACCGTCTTCTAGTGCACACAATCTCACATGTCACTTCACTACATATGAGATTGTGTGCACTAGAAGACGGTCAATACAAACATATCATGGATGTAAATCAGTGTAGCAGGACGCTAAAATACAACACGAATGAATATAGGCCTACACACATTCGTTTTGCATACAATTAATATCGCAGTATGAAGCAAGGAACATTACAGAGTGTGATGTGCCAGTTGGGTGCGTGGACACCGTTGTCCCGAACATATGAGCGCGGCCCTGTGAAGCAGGAAGAAACCACGTCGTTGAGGAAAGAGATGTGTTCTGTGGTCTATCTGCGGTATTTCTGGACACTTGAAGTGCTCAGATTTCACATTTTGGCGACGCGGCGAAGGTGGGACTTGTCATGTAGAAGGCATTAATTATTACAGCGTCTCGACTTTGCCCTTGATAATCCTGGGAAACCAACGGCTGGGGGCTTAGAAGTGCGGAGTAGTGTGTTACGCAACCGTGATTATTTAAACATCTTATACCTCCAACTTTCCATGTCAGGGGGCCTCAGTGACTGAGTAGGAACTTTATTGCTTGTCAGTTAGAAGTTATACTGGATTAGTTTTTGCATGTAAAATTATTCATAAGTTCCTGAACTTCTGTGACCTAGTGGTCAAGAGTTCCTGGTTACAGATCCAGAGGTCCGGGTTCGATTCCCGGAGCTACCAAACTTTTTCTGAGAAGTAGTGGGTCTGGAACGGGGTCCACTCAGCCTCGTGATTATAACTGAGGAGCTATTTCAAGAAAATATTGGCTTCGGTCTAGAAAACCGAAATTAACGGCCTTGGGGATTCGCTACGCGACACCCTCTTTCCGCTGAAGTTGGCACTAACTTCGCCAACAAGCGGCGGTCGCTCGGTCGGTATAGTTCGCTTGCGGACTAGAATCACGGGCGCCAAGAAGTGCGAAGAAATAAGTGTTTAATGACGTCTTAAAGTCACTTGACGAACGTCGCCTGTTTCTCAGTATCTATGTTGAGTTCCATCGTCGTATCGTAGTCTTCCTGCACGTCAACCAGTAATAACAAGTTATTGGAACTTTTTCCTCCTGAACATGGTTCCGATTAATTGATTAATTAACTTAACGACGCCCTCAGTAGCACATACAGTATGATTAATGAATGTTGAATTGAAATGGATGTGGAAGGAAGCCGCCGTGGCTTATTTTATTGCATCAGAATTTTCCTCCAGTAAAACCACGAGAGACCTCTGTCAGGTTAGTCGGTGTCCCAGCCGGGATTCCAACCAGGCACCTACCGAATACGACTACAAAGCCTGGCCTGAGCCAGCTTGCTTGGTAGTATGGTTCCGAGCAGCGTTATTTATGTACTTAGCAAATGCCGGTTTATACGATACTATTTTTGAACAGTAACATGGTGAAAGATGTAAAAAGTTTGGTAGCGAAACCCTGCGGAGAGCTGTATGAAGACTTGAAGTTTAGTTCGAAATACAGCGCCTGAGTTTATTTTGTAGATAACTCACATGGAACCTGCACGACTAACACGAAATTGTAGGCTTTACTTTTCCAGATTACAACTCTGGTATGGTCTCTATAGGTGTATTCTCTACATGGCTCTTCAAACTGTCACGTGTTCAGAATACATTATGATGCTGTTCTCCAGACAGATTGTGAGACCTCCACAAGAATACATTAGGAAGCTAATTTTACATGTATGAATTCATCAACTTGTTACTGCACGAACAGGGAAATGCAAGCTGTATGCCTCAAGTCTTAGGGGCTTGCAAATTGCAGCCTGCCAGTTTGATTGTGCGGTCCGCTAAGGTATTCTTCGTTTGCCAAAAGATGTTAACTCTTTCCTCCTCTTGGAAGTACCTACCTACGTCTGCATACTTTTTAAGCATAAATATGTAAAATCAATCGCTGAAATTCAAATGTTTTCCCAGTACTGGGGATAAATGAATTAAGCATGCAGCCAGTTTTTATTAGTCCATTGGGAAAAAAATTTAAAGTAGGTTTATGCTGTCTGTATGTCTGTGCATCCGCTTTAGTTGTGATTAAGACTCCGATTAAGGAATATAAAAGTTCTCAAACACCGACCTCGGAAGCTCTATCACACCAATATGTGTGTGTATACGTATACATACATATATACACACACATTTTGGTGTGATAGAGCTTCCGAGGTCGGTGTTTGAGAACTTTTATATTCCTTAATCGGAGTCTTAATCACAACTAAAGCACACATTACTGAAGATGTACCTCCCTCCCACTTTTTCTTGTAGTGTGAGACAGGTGAGACCGCCTCACGTCGCCTGCGCTGAACCTTATATACCAATGGACTGCATCTCAGTGACGTAACTAACAGCTCGGGCCGCGCCATAGCTCAAGCGGTTAGTCGCTGGCTTCCCACCGCGGCGGCCCGGGTTTGGTCAAGTTGGATTTGTGGTGGACAAAGTGGCGCTGGGGCAGGTTTTCTCCGAATACTTCGGTTTCCCCTGCCAATCTTCATTCCACCAGTTGCTTCACAATCACCCTCGCCTACCATCTGGGGCTGTTACAATAGGCCAGAATTGGCCGCAGTACAAGGGACTTAGTCCCATCCCACTAGCAATAAAAAAAAACTAACAGCTCTGGTCGTATCTTTCGTCATGAAATTAAACGGCATTCACTTTTTGTAAACTGGCACTTCCATAGCAAACTTTACTCTAGAGCGCTGGGGACGAAATCTTGTTTTGTTTTTAATCCTTGTACACTTTCGACCCGTCATCCTACCGCAGCTGCCATGTCATTTTCAGAATACAATAAACCCTCCTTAAACGGACTTGGATATAACGGGCAAAATGTGGCTCTAGACAATTTTGAATTTTAGAGATGTTGAGGCACTGAGGTCTTTTCCAGTTATAAAACTACTCATAATAAAAAAGGACCCCAATGTAGAAATCTTATGTAATAACATTTAGTGTTTCTATGTTTATTGCTTGTACTGGCTATGTATCTATGGTGAACTTCCGTGAATATACATATTTTCACTTGGTTATAGTGAACATCGGCGATAACAGACCCCACCCCCCCATTAATTCGTCGTAACGAGGGTTTACTGTAGTTTATTTTTGCTCCTGCCATGAAGTCAGTCTGCATAACGTCACTCAGGGCCAACGATTTACAATGTGCAATGAAATGAATACCTATGTTTCAGCGCTTGGCAGCAGCACTCGTTGAAAGTTGTTTTGCAACCTCTGAAATTAGCGTCGAACCAAGAAAATTAAGGATCTTGCATCAGAGCTTAGGCTGCCCAATGATTGCTGTATTTACTGAGGAGTGTAAAATGGACGTACATCGTTGTAATATACCGTTTATTAGTTCAGCCATGCATGTAAATGAAAACAAGTTAACATACGTAAATACAGTAAGTATCTTAAGAACGTATAAGTCACGTTGGCTGCAACATATTGTAACACGACAATTGAAGGGGCCAGAATTGTGGAGCCAGAAGAAGCGGCCGTTACTTGTGAACGGCACTATAAACACGTTTCCACGGCAACCAGATACGCATGCGGCAATAGAGGAACTGTTGTAGGAGGGGTGTTCTGTGGGGTTCACCCCGAGGCTATATCACTCAACCTAGCGAGCGACCTTAAATTTCAACAATGACATGTCTACGGCATCTGTATTCTTGGATATTGAAAAAGCCTTTGATACAACATGGCAGCTTGGCTTGCTATAGAAATTACTTACTAGCTCATGGAGCTGAGCCCTTCTGGAGGAGCTGCCAATTCTGCAGCTACTCAAGAATTTCCCACCATTTTATGGATCCCGAAAGTTCATTACCGTGTTCACAAGAGCCCTCCACTGGTCCCTATCCTGAGCAGATCAATCCAATCCATCCCATCCCATCCCATCTCTCTAAGATCCATTTTAATATTGTCCACCCACCTACGCCTTGGTCTTCCCAGTGGTCTCTTTCCTTCTGGCTTTCCCACCAATATCCTATACGTACACATTCTTCGTCTCACCCATTCGTGCTACGTGCCCTGCCCACCTCATTCTTCTTGACTTGATCATTGTAATTATACTTGGAGAAGAGTACAAGTTATGAAGCTCCTCATTGTGCAGTTTTCTCCAACTTCCTTTCACTTCATCTCTCTTTGGTCCAAATATTCTCCTCCACACCCTGTTGTCAAACACCCACAGTCTGTGTTCCTCCCTTAATGTCAGAGACCAAGTTTCATACCTATACAGAACCACAGGCAAAATTATACTTTTGTATATTCTAATTTGTATGTTTTTGGACAGCAGACAAGAAGACAAAAGGTTCTGGACCGAATGATAGCTATAGAAATTATCGGAATTAAAATTTTCGACCAGTCTAATCAAGTTTATTTACTGTTTTCTTTCTCAGAAGATTTAGAGTTTCGGTGGAAGGTGAAATATCTACGCCAAGGGATATACATACAAGGGTGCCACAAGGTTCCGTCCTGTGCCCCCACATTGTACAGTATGTATATATATGATATGCCTCAAACACCCGGTGTCTTATGTCTCTTTGCTGATTACATCTGTATATATGCGACAGACGGCAGAGGAGGTTATGCTCTTGGAAAGCTGCATTGAGGTTTCAGTGCTATTGAGGCGTGGTGTGAGTGCCGGAATATAAAAATTAAGGAAGATAAGGCTCAGGCCATGTACTTTTCTCATAGACTTAGGCCACCTGAAGCTCATCATGCATGGACGGAATATCCCCTTTGTCAGTCATGTACAATACGTATATCGGTGTAATGTTCGGTAAAGGGATTAACTGGAGACTGCACATAAAAATGATTGAAACCAAGGCCTTAAGAACGCTTATTGGAATCTACTCCCTATTCAGAAGTGAACGTTTAGGCGCCAACATTAAACTCACCGTCCACAAGGGTCTGATATACCCGGCCTGTTGGGAGTTAGCGGCAGACACCTACCTCTTAAAATTGCAGCTCCCATAAAACAAGGTTCTCCGCACCGTTGGAAATTTTCCAAGATGAACATCGTCCGCGATTTGCACACGGCTTTCAGCCTTCCTTATGTATACGATTATATAAGAAACGATAGGCCAAGAATATTCATAAGAGACAAACCCATCTTCTCATAAGAGAGGATGTTACATAAGGACTATGACCGCAAGGGTTCTGTCGAAAAAAAAATGATCTCAGGTCGTGAGTCGCAAGGTGCTTGACGCCAAGACGAACCGGTAGGTGGTAACCCGCCGGTCGTAAAGCAAGTTTGACTTTGAAGTTTGCTTTAGCCCTGTGGAAAGAGCACCCGATACCCACTGGATAAGAGGCTGCTGTGTGGGCCCCCGAGCTGGTCTGAACACTGTGAAGAAGAACCTGTTGCCCCTTCCAAAAATCGAACCCCAGTCCAACAGCACGTAGCTCGTCACTAAACGTACTGAGCTGTACCGGCTGTTATTAACTGTATATTGAAGAATGAATTTGTTCTTTGTAATGCGGCACGCTATCGAGTTCCTAAGGTACACAGGTAGGCCGTGCCATAGCTCAAGCGGTTAGTTGCTGGCTTCCCACCGCGGCGGCCCGGGTTCCATCCCAGGTCTGGTCATGTGGGATTTGTAGTGGACAAAGTGGCGTTGGGGCAGGTTTTCTCCGACTACTTCGGTTTCCCCTTCCAATCTTCATTCCACCAATTGCTCCACAATCGCCCTTACCTATCATCTGGGGCTGGTACAGAGGCCAGAAGTAGCCGCAGTACAAGGGACTTAGTCCCAACCCACTAGCAATAAAAAAAATGTGCAGGTAGACCCCTCAGTTGGGCGTTCCAGCTCAAGTGATGATCATTGTTCGTGCAGGTAAAGAAATCAACAAAAATCTGTTACATTTTTACTGCACTTAAGTAATGTTGTTGCAGGCTGGAATAGGAATATTAATGAATTGGTAACTGGGGTTCTGAGAACTAGCGAGTCAGGTTGTTTCGTGGTATAATCCATCATTCATGTTTATAACTGAAGAAAACCGGAGTTGAAATGTAATGTCGTCTGATATATGACGCCGTATAGTCCTGTAGAAGGTCGCCGACGTTTCAGAGAAACGTATTGTGTCCATGTTTGAAGAGATACTAAGCAAATAACCATTTCCCACACCGGCGGCCCGGGTTCCATCCCGGGTCTGGTCAAGTGGGATTTGTGGTGGACAAAGTGGCGCTGGGGCAGGTTTTCTCCGAGTACTTCGGTTTCCCCTGCCAATCTTCATTCCACCAATTGCTCCACAATCACCCTCACCTATCATCTGGGGCTGGTACAATGGGCCAGAAGTGGCCGCAGTACAAGGGACTTAGTCCCACCCCACTAACATTAAAAAAAAAAAAGGTAAATAACGAGCACGAAGCAAGGTGCAGTACGTTCTGTCGATACGTCGGTGAACTGTACTGTAGTACGCAGAGTTTTACCCCAGAGGATAGTATTCTTCATCGTCACCCTTGTGAGAACCTCAAATCCATTAATACCAGGTTTGCTGGTTAAGTCTGGTGGCTTTGAATGTATGCAACTTCCAAACAAGAGAAAACAGAGGCACATCGCACTTTATAAAATGGGGGGGGGAAGGGAGGAAGGAAACAGGAATTGTATAGACGGCTGTGGGTCCTGCACAGAAAATATCATATTAATTCTAATCTATATAACGACGCTATCAGTAATTGAGGCTATATTGTGTCTAATGATAGGACGGTAGATGTTAATGGATTGGAAAGGATTTGGAAGGAAGATGTGGCATAATTTGAGCTACTGTCACAGAAATTGCGTGGAGGGACTAAGGAAATCGACAAAACCTGTCAGGATCGTTGATGTCTCTGCTAGTATTCGCTCTGGACACTTTCCGAATGCAAGCCAGAAGCGCTATCGCTTCAATCAACTTTGTTGGACACGTTGCTGGAGGTGGTAGAAGGTTAACAGATGTCGCAGGAATAAGCGAGTGAGATCTGTGCGACGTATTATTTGTTTTACATGAATGAAGAAAGCCAGGGTTACTGGTTAAATCTGGCGACGTCTGATGTGTTATCGTCCGTACACAAGATTCCTATCGCACTCTGTCAGGGTGGAGGAGGGAACTAGAGTCTAGAGACTGTTGCCAGTCATTTTTCATAGATGATACCGCATCTGATTTGTGCATCGTATTTTCTCTCGACAATAACATTTTTATTTCTGCTTTACCGATATGTCTGAACTCGTACCTTCGTTTCGCCTCCACCTGTCACTGCGCATTTCTCATGTTCGCCGTAAGGTGGCAGGCATAGGAAGTAGCATGACCGAACGAAAGGGCAGTAGTGCACGGGTTTCGCCGATGTGTGGCGTGCGTATTGATGTAGTCTGTACGAGTAATATAGCCATTCCGTGATACAAGACAAAATCGAAATCTTAACCTATTTATTTTTTCGCTCTTACGTACAGACACGCGTTAGAAAAGCGTGTACGAAAGAATTAAGGTTGTTTTTCGATGCATGCTAGCGCCACACCTCATTAAAACAGGGAATCAACTCATAATTTGCTTATTTTCGTGATTTCTTCATTATCTGTGTGCTTCTCAGGTAGATAAAGGTTCTCGAAACTTATATTGGTCGTGTGTTGGACACATTTTCTTTAGTTTCCTTTCAGACAGTTTAGCTCTGACTTGTGTTCTGGAGGGATTCGGTTCCACCACTTGTTGTTTGTTGGAGAGGGTGGGTTTCCCCATGCACCTAGACCAGATATTGGTCCATTGTGCGTCCCCCTATGATATTCTACCAGTCTCTATACCCTACCGGTACTGGTGCGTGCCATCAGTCCCGACTCAGCCACCGAGTTCGGCCTCTATTGGCTCAGCGGTATCTCGTTGCTTCCCCATCTACCAGAGGCGTTAGAGACTACTGTTGGTCGGGAAATGTCCTGAATTTGGCTCAGAGGTCCCCTTGGGACATGAGGTTCTATTACGTGCCGTAAAGCTACGACACGGGACCCACGGCTTAAAGTCCCTCCCGGAGGACTTGTTCCCTGAATTTTTCCGCCCTTAAAAATTCCACGACCTCCGCCGGCTTTGAACCCGCGTACCTTGAGTCACGAGGTGGGAACGTTACCCCTAGACTACGGAGGCCGCTGTTCCACCACTTGCTCGTAGTTCCTTTCCTGTCTGTCATATAATCATTTTCTATCCTTGATCTTTTTACTTTGTACATTTTCGTTAAATAACGCTCTGACCTGTCTCAGACCTTTAACATAATAGTCAGAATAACCGATGTCTTGTCTGAGATCCGAACGCCCTAGATTTGTATTCAGACGGTCGTTGGTTCGAATGTCAGACAAGACATCGGTTATTCTGCCTCAGGTTTTCCGTAGGCTACCTCACCCTAGGCAAATTCCAGGATAGTACCTCAATTAGGCCACGATCGCATCCTACCAAATCCTTTCCAATTCATTAACTAATCCTATCATTCGACACTATTCTGAGATACCGAAATAATTGTAAAATGAACAACAAAAGTAACACATTAGTCCCTTAAGATTCTCCGAGTGAGATAGTTGTACTCGTAATGCTGTCCCGAGACCGCCAACTGTGACTGGTGAATTCGTTGGTTTCCCTGCCCTTCTTATAGGCTCGACGGTTTCTCATTGTTCAAAACTTACAGCATCCTGCACGTTGTCACATTGCGTTCACATTTCGATCGATACCAAGTAGCCTACTGCACTGGGAAGAACTGATTACCTACTTTTCTGTGTTACAACACGGGCCATGTAGAAAATGAAAAAGATTAAGGGGACACACAGACAGATGGACAGACACAGACAGCAAGGTGATCTCTTAAGCCTCCTTTTTTTTTCCTTTTTAATAAGGAAAGTAGGCTAAAACACGGGCAGTGGATTTAGGCTCGAATCTCTGCCTCATTACCAACCATCCTGAGGTTTCCTCAGTTCAGACGAGTGCTGACATAATGCCTTCAAATATGCCTCGATCGCCCCCTTACAGATCCTTACGTACTCACTATTCATTCTACCCCTTAAGAATTCTTAAGATTAAACGCGTCAGTAAATAGCGATAGAATAGATGAGTCAAACAGGACATTGTAGTAATTTTAGTTGATAGAAAACAGATGTCCGGTAAGTGAATTATAAATAATGCCGTTTTAGGTTCTCCCGAGCCCACTTCTTGAATGTCCATTTCAAACGTTCCAAAAGTTGAATNGAGACTGGATTATGTTTCCATCTTCAGGTAAAGCCTACTCAGTTGGGCCTAATCGGTAGAGCTAGTCCCCATCTCCAGACATCTGCACCAACACAAGGTAAGGTATACACCCCAAGCACAGCACAAACCACCTGCGAGAGTTAAGACAAAACATTAAAATATTAAGAACTGCACTATGAGGCCTAGTACCAGAGTACTATTAGAATAGAAGTCATCACTAGAGAGAGAAATTCTCTAGGTGCTAGGCCTCATACCTGTGGAGTTTTTTAATGTTCTAATGTTTTGTCTTAACTCTCGCAGGTGGTTTGTATACACTTGTCTTGTGTTGGTGCAGGTGTCCGGAGATAGGGAGTAGCTCTGTCGGTTGGGCCCAACTGAGTAGGTTTCACCTTAAGACGGAGACAGAATCCAGTCTCTGAAACGTTGTGTTTTAAATAAAAACGGGATGACAATGTCCAGAAACATAACAATTGTATTAGTGTACCATCGTCACAAACTTCCAGATTTTATGTTACGATTACATGCTATTTTAAAATATTAGACGATGCCGCAGTTGAGTCTGTTACATCCAGGTAGTTGTCACACAATTCTGCTTATTTAAATCTCAGTAGCTTGCCAGGCTTGCAGCGAACTCAAATCAGACGGATCCGTTTTAGTCCTTGGAGTTACTGTAGCAAAGAACAGAACATGCATGACCTTTAGTATCATAAGCTAAAATCCGAGCAGCCATTGGCTAATGGAAAAAAGACTGGTTTGAGCCGTAATGTGAGAAAACGGGTGTCCTCTTCAGCGTCGATTGCAATAAAAAGATGAGAATTACAATCAGAATGCATGTTTGTGTGTTCAGAATGCAAAATATTTTCGTGTGGAACGAATCAACCAGACAATAAATCGTTTTGTACACATATGTAGATGTGTTCTGTATCACGTGTACGAGTTTCATTCATATTCGTAGAGCTGTTAATTTCTACCACTTTTTTGAAAGACTAATTTTTTTGTTCCATTCGATAAGTAGACATGTTATAACAATATATGTAATCATAGTTTGTAGCTGCATCGATTTCTGACTGTTTGTTTGTTTGTTACTTACAGCTGAGTTGTGATCGCTAAGTGTGGTCACATGGCCGACCGCTGGCAGTCCCCGTCCCCGCCGCCGCCACCGCCGCGTCCTCCCTGCTCCCGTCTCCTGCCACCGCCGCCACCCCCTGACACGCCAACACCGACATCAGTAACGCCATGGCCAAGAGCGCCCATCGCAAGGCGCATCCCCAAGGTATGTAGACCAATGGGATTTTATTTGCTCCGTGACTAGAGCTTAAGTAAGCCCGGAACTTCGGATAAGTGCCACATGTCCATTCGCCTGTTATAAAAATCCGCTTACTGTCATTTTTTTCCGATCGCCAGCCCTGACTTCATTGCGGCGTGGATTATTGTCGTCTGTCGTAACAATTTGCTTGTGTCCCATGGACGCCCCCTAGTCTTGTCATTCTGTCCCCTTTCAGAAGTCCTGATAAGGCCCACTCTACTTCAAATAATTTTTCAAATTCCTTATCTGAACATTTTCTTTGTTTATAATGGTAAAAGTAAAGCTATCCCTGTAACAGGTCGTGAAGGCCCAGAGGGTTGTGAGACGTTGAGGGTGCCACATTATCTAGACAGTCCGCTCAAAGATGGCGGTAAGGTTGTCAGCCTTATGCGCCGGCCACGCTTTACTCCCCACGAAAATTGTTTAATTAATTTCTGGTACTCATTTCTGTTAGAGGCTGAGTCGAACCCAAGGCCATAGTGAGGCTGGAAGGATTAGTTCAATTGAAAAAAATCCAATGATCTCATTGGGACTTGAACCCGCGACCTTCCGGCTTGTAGCATAGTGCCTCAACCAACTACGCTACCGCGTACCCCCTTTAAAATATATGGATATATGACTTTGAGTAAGAAATAGTTGACAGTCAATTTAAAGCATTTTATATTGCTTGATTTTTAAAGTTTCCTTTCTGTCCACTTCCACTTTCTGTGTACGTATACATATCTGCTTTGCGTCAATAAATAATGTTCAGCAGCTGAATTCTTAAATTAGAATGATAAAGTCAAGGAGGTTTAGATGGGTAGGGCATGTAGCACGAATGGTGAAGAATAGGAATGCATATAGGATATTGGTGGAAAAGCCAGAAGGAAAGAGACCACTGGGAAGACCAAGACGTAGGTTGGTGGACAATGTTAAAATGGATCTTAGAGAGCTAGGATAGAGTGGTATGTGGACTGAATCCATCTGGCTCAGGATAGGGACCAGCGGAACACGGTAATGGACCTTCTGGTTCCATAAAATTCTGGGAAGTTCTTGAGTAGCTGCATAATTTTCGACTTCTCAAGAAGTGCTAAGCTCAATGAAGTTAATTAGTTAGTTAGTTAGTTAGCTGCATTCTTATGTAATTGGTTATTGTTATTAATCGTTTATTGTTACCGTTTAAGCCGTGTCCTGAAGTGACCACACTAAACGGCGTCTGCTGTCTTATTTACTCATTCATTGGGTGAGGTGTATAAACTGTAGTCCTAATTGCTGATGGTCGCGCCGAATAACGGTTTATGAATTATGATTGTGGAGGAGTGATGTGTCATTTTCAGGCATCATCGCAGAATCTGCCTGGAAGGTCCGACTAAAACCACGAAACACTTTCTTGAGAAGCTCACTAAACACGAAATTCCCGTCATTTTATGGAACTTGAAGATTCATTACCATGTTCACAAGAAGCCGCCATCGGTACCTGTCGTGACCCATATGAACCCAGGCACACTCCGGCATCATGTTTTCCCCCTAATATTTATAAGTTGCATGTAGAACCATTTGACATCTTAATGTACATACATGTAAATAAGCAGTAGACGTCCTTCAAGTGTAATTGGTTTAATAGGAGTAAGTGAAATTTTCCCTTTACATGTGGACCACCACGGCGTACTTCATTGGATCACACGGACTAACGGACGTAGGCCCACAATATATTGTAACAGCTGATAAGATGTTCTACGTCACCAATGATAGGAACCAAGGCCGGCATTACATTCTTCTGTCTACTCAGCAAGACTTTTTATCTTACTTTATTGAAGTGATAAGAGACACGTGGTAGCGTAGTTGGTTGAGGGGCTATGCTACAAGCCAGAAGGTCGCGGGTTCAAGTCCCGATGAGGTCATTGAATTTTTACAGTTGATCTAATCCTTCCTTCCTATGGCCCTTGGATTCACTCAGCCTCTAACAGAAATGAGTACCAGGAATTAATTAAATAAGTTTCCTGGGGAGTAAAGCACGGCCGGCGCGTAAGGCTGACAACTTTACCGCCATCTTTGAGCCGACTGTCTAGATAGTGTGGGACCCTCAACGTCTCACAACCCTATGGGCCTTCACGGCCTGGTACAGGGATAGCTTTACTTTTTACTTTACTTTATTTAAATGATTTTGACTATTTTCGCTTGTGGTACACAACTTATTTTAAGTGTATTAACTATTTAGTCTTGACTTATATAGCTGCTATGAGTTCCTTTTTGTTGCTAGGATGCGTAAAGTACCACACTACCACAGTCGAGAAGTTCGTGGAATGTCCGCAAAGCGTCGTACGGGAATTTACTGCCAATATGTTTCGGCAATGTTTTCGACAGCTATATCAACGTTGGCAGACTTGCATAGCGGCCAACGGCAACTATTTTGAGGGCCGATGTGGATCTGCGTATGTGTATGTGAATACGTTGTAATATGATGCGATAAAACCACATTCCACGAACTTAATGACTCTACCACGAATATAAATGTATGTAAAACAGCCTCAGAATTCAATTGTTTAGTTGTGTAATGTTGTTTTTGCCTCCTGGGACATGTTTTGTATGTGCTCACGGCACGTTTCGGCCCTATACTGCCATCTTCAGGTCTATCTTGCGTCGATTGCTTCACTGCACACTTGACACTTTCAAGTGTGTGACAGTATGAATGTTCAGTGACCAAGTTGTACCCTGTTAATATAAATTAAATCGTTAATAGAAGCTATGTGAAATGTAAGTTCACGTATTGTTTGTTAGTGACAGTCATTGTTTGATGATCTTTGTTGCTGGGTGCGATTGATTCCAGATCGTGTTCTGAGTTGTGGATGATTGTGTGCTGTGCTGCGTATTGCTGGTGGTTCGCGTTCGTGGACTGGGTGGTAAAACAACATTCCACAACTAAATGGTAGCATTATAAGACTGTTCTACACACACACACACATATATAAACTTCAACCAATGGAACAGGGTGCTGAAATACAATATGTATAATAGTTTCCTTATAGTGTTGGCCTTGCCGACTGATAATGGCCAATAATGACCAAAATATGTGAAGGCGAAATTTTTACTTGTCAAACTAGTTAACACATCATGGACGTCTACTACTTACTTATCTCCAACTACACCTAAGTTTTCCAAATGGTCTCTTCCTTCAGGTTGTGTATGCAGCTCTTCTCCCTGTTATATGCTAGATGTCCCACCCATCCTTATCCCCATTGTCCTAGTAATACTCGTACATTCGGTGAGAAGTTCGAATTATGAAGGCCATCAGCCTCCTGTTACTCACGCCCTCTTTGCTACAAATATTCTTCTCAGCACCATGATCACAATAACTGAGGCTAAGTTCGTCTCTTGCCGGTCACGGTAGCCGAGCGGTCTAAGGCATGTACTATCTTCGCTCGCTTGGAAACCGTGATCGTGGGTTCGAATCCCACTCAGGGTATGGATGTGTAGTTTGTGTGTGTGCGTTTTTCTGTGTTTGTGTACAGGTAGAGGCCTTGCGACGAGCTGATCACCCGTCCAAGGAGTCCTACCGAATGTGTGAGATCTAGAAAAACAGAAGTGAACGGAGAAGTTCATGGAGGTAGGCCTAGGCCCACTGGGGCTGTAGTGCCAAGGGAAAAAAAGTCCGTCTCTTAATGTGAGAGACCTAGCTCCATGCTCATACAAGGAAGGAAGCAAGCAAGCTTATTAATTTTGTTTTTAAGATGTCTCCTGAAATATCTACGAGTTTTACGTTTTGCGTTGTAAAAATTATCTGCATTCGCTTGGTTTGGATTCTACAGCCATTGCAATTTATCATGTGTTCGTTGGTCTAATAATTTTTAGCATTCTTCGTCAAAACATAGTTTATGCTGCTTTAATTCTTTTTACATAATTGTAATATTCTCATAGATTGTTTCCCAAACCCTGTGTATGTCTAAATTATCGACAGAGTTTTCCAAAGCTGCAAACCCGGTTGAGAGGTTAACCAGATACATTTAGTTTCCACGACATTCGGCTTTTTGATATCGAATGTTTCCACGTTATACGTAATGTGTTGCTCGTTTACTTACAGTCAGTCTCTCCCTGACCTTTGCAACCACCAGCTAATGGTCAGTATCACAGTCACTTATTCTAAGCGATAGGACGTCAAGCATACGTGAATTACTATGGACAGCTTGTATTACACTTGTATGCAGTGTTCTCATACAGCTGACGGATTTCGTGAATCAGACGAGTATAATAACAGTACTCATTAAATGTACACCATGCAAGGGCGTTGTCCAGCTCCTGTGATCTCTCTGTCATCTATCTGTTCTCCACTCAGCGTACAGCGCATGCACATATACCTAGATAGCAGAAATAGTCATGCAAAAGCGAAATTCACTTTTTACCATCCGAAGATGTTTTTCCAGTTCTTGCTTATGAAGTATATTAAGGAATGTCCTCTCTGTGCCTAATTAAGGGCCATTGCATGAAGACATATAGGGGGAGTTGCTTTATAGCTCCACCCATTTTAACCCCTGAGTGGTCGTTTATGCCCCCCAGCCACTGTTTTCGTCGGATAGGAGGCTGCATGGATCCCACCCTTCACATTGCTGACGAAGAAAAGTATTGGAGTCGGAATATTTTTTGTTTTGCTACAGGATTAATCGATATCTTGCAGTTTTCGTATCCATTAAATTTCATACCAGTGCACTTTTAACCTGCGTTTTGTGTTGTTAACGAACTATCAGTGTAAAATCTATTCGCCCAAGGCTCTATCTGGGATGAAATTAGGTACTTCAGATCGGCACCATCTGTTGCATTGTGCCTTATTTTATTGATGAGTCGTGTGACGTTGAGTGCTGTGGTCCTGTTGTCTTTATCCTTATGCCTTAGGCATGTCGCGTGAAGGCCTGTATCCCCGGCACTAAATGCTGATTCCCTCAGGCACTGAAATCGCTTACCTCAATCCCATGAACGTTGGTTGGCGTTGCCATCAGCATGTAAGGATTTACCTTGTGTTCTGGTTTAAGCATTGATCAACCTCTCATCTACGAGGTCACCTTTTTTCGCCAGTCTGTTGAATTAATATAGGCATGCTTTGGCGGTATTTTAGACAGGCGGGGCGCCTGTTAAATTCGCTTAGCCCATCCGTTGTATGCGTGAAATAACTGGAAAACTGCAGAAGGGATTTTGAAGAAATTTCGCTAAAGTCGGACAGAAATGACGGGCACTTCATATGAAGATATACACGTATAACCCATTTCTGCATGCATCTCGAGCATAACCCGGCGAAGTATTTATCGGAGCGAAAAATGTTTCGAACACAAGCTGCTGAGAGAAATGAAACACACGTGCAATGTCCAGTTGACTTTTCCCATGAACCTGGCGGTTGCTAAGGTAATTAAACAACAAGAACGCGTACACCTACATTTGCGAACTTGCATTGTCAGTAATCAGTTGTGCCCTCCGAACACATCTGAAGAAGTCTCTTTGTCTCTATAATAATCAAACGAGGCTTTCTTTCTACCGAGTCTGTATGTCCACATACGTGTAAATATATATTTGATCAAAGTATAATTCATTTTGCTGCAGAAATGTTTTATTTTCGGTCATAATTGTTACTTCTATAAGAAAACAAACGCTTCAGTTTTTTCGGCATAAGAATAGAAAAAATAATTAGGAAAAATAAGTCCTGACTGAGTTCAGACAGCGTTGAAATTATATATATATATATATTGCTTTTTTATTCAGTGCTTTATTATAATATGACTTTGAAGCACATATTAAACAGTTTATGTATGTATGCGTTTAATATTCGTTTAGTATGTGCAGTAATAAGGAACCGTAGGCTTTACGGTTACTTTTCTTGACTGATTAGTCTTTCAGTATAGGCGTACAGTTTTAACTTCTCGCCAGTATGAGTAGATATCATACAAAGTGGATAGTTACATAGTATTTGTTTATTATAAGGAAAGAGTTGGCCGTAATGAGGATTATACAGATATTAGCATGTCTTCCTGCCGAACGCGGCCGTTAAGTGTATGCCGATACTAATACAGTCTTCTTTTTAGTATTTTTTTACTTGAATTTGAGTGACGCCACTTATAAGGCTTGCTAATTCGAGCTACGTCATTTTCCTTAATGTGTCTGTTGTTTCTAGTGCGACAGTTTCTCCTACCGATTGCTACTCCAGATATCAGCTCCATATATGGGCGTAGTTATTGAGGCGATTTTTTGATCTTCTATTGCAGGAATACTCACTAGTATGATATAAGCGTACTACACATTACATTATATTTCAATGTTGAGATTCTTATATGCCAGTTTCTGGCAACATCTCGCTGGTATGTTCATATCAGTCACTCAGGTTCCCACGATAGGATCTCATTGGCTGCATAATTTTGAAGCGATGTTAAGTCGATCTAGCTGAATTTATTTGGCCTCCGGTGTTTCTTATCCATTGCACTGTATAAATAGACGTTTGCAGGTTTCATCGTGTTATATATTCAGTAGGATGCCCTCGTAATGTGTAGGAAAATTTCCAGGGATTGTCAGAAATTGTTACAGAGACCTTAAACACTGTTTAAGGTTAACGGGGTATCGCATTCCCGAGACAACAGAAGGTTCACTGCTTAGCAACGGCCGCGGATATATAAGGGAGTTAATGCATTCGCCGAGTCAGCCTTGAGATAGTTGCCGTTGAAGTCGATGGTAGAAGTAATGAAGCATTGAAGCAGAGGCAGTAATTGTGATACCTGTGACTGTACGTGAGGACAATAAGTATTCTTTGAACCCAAGACCTAAGTGTAATTATTTGTCGCACTGCATAGGCAACACGCGACAATATTATTTGTGTTTACTTTTTCTCTACAGTTTTGGTCTACACATCTTACGCTCCGATAATTATTTACGTCTCTAGATACCCGCAGAAATGCATGTAGGTCGTCATGAAAAAGTCCAATTTTAATCGAAATTTGAATGTACAGGTAAACTGTAGCAGAACGCCCAAATGTTACATTTAATAAAAGCCCTTCAGTAGTTCTGTAGTTTCATGCGTACAGATGGACGGACTGATGAACGAACCTCAAACGAGCGTTCATAAAATACAAAAATGAGTGATCAGTTCTTAAGACATGCTTATTATATAAAACTACATGGATTAGAGACATTGAAGAGCTGACGGTCACCCAGGTGGCTTAGAAATTCTCCACCTTCTGTAGAAAAGGACTTCGTTGCCATAAAGATTAGTGTCTCCTGTGATGTAATGCGGTGCTGTCTGATATATTTTTACCGATGTTTCGATGGAATGCACTGTCTCGATATTCAGGAAACATCGGCAACGATGTACCAGACTACAAGGCAGCAATCTTCATAGTTCCACCGTGAGAACCTCAAATCTCTTTAATTTCCGCGGTCTCAAGAATCCGCCGCCGGACCTTATCTTCAGCCAGTTGATTTCAGTCCACATACGAGTATTCACACACTATTTCCTTAAGCTTCCCACGTAGGCCTACAACTCCTAGTTCTCATATGTGGTATCTTTTCTGCCGATATTTGAAACCAAAATGTTATATGCAGTTTTCATTTTTCCATATGTGGCCTTTCTACCTCATTCTCCTCGACTTGATCGCTCTTAGAATGTTTGGTGAAGAGCATAAATTGTGAAGTTCTTCATTATTTAGTTCGCTTCCCTCCCATTGTCTTATGTGCAGTTCTTCTCCGCATTCTATTCTCAAACACTCTCCTTCAACCTTTTGGAGGAACCTGCCTCGTCATCTTCAGTCACCACCGTGAAAGCGTCAGATCTCGCGCGCATATAAAAACAACAGCTTTGATATGTAGGATTTCAAATAGAAGACGGGGAAATAATCGATTCTGAAGTGAAATGTGTTTGTCGTCATTTTCTAAGCCAGCTGTTCTTAGTCTGCGTGACGCATCCCACTTTTGGGACTTGACAGTTGGCATGGGGGGGACAAGAGAGTTTGAAAATAAACCTTTCACTAATCATTAATATAGGTAATAGATAAATGCATATGAATGTTGGAAAAGAGAAGCTTTGGTTTTGCTGTTGAGGGACTACGACTTTTCCCAAAATAACATCTGAGACACAAGTTGCAAATCGTTGGGAATCACTGTTCCAAATAACATATTTACGCATGTATAGGCCGCGTGCGTGTATAGGCTGCAGCACAATTTTCAGACAGAAATTATAGAAAAAATAATTTTCTTGGAATATTATTTCAGGAGTAGAACACTCTGTATTACTAATTATGAATATATACTTTTTAAATGAAGTGTGATTTCGAATATAAGCCGCACCCCAGTTTTCCTCTTGAATTTTTGACAAAAAATGTGCGGCCTATACATGCGTAAATACGGTAATTAAGACGGGAATAAGGTTTCTGACCTGTCGGTTTGTGACGCGTTACATAAATGGCAGGTGCACTGATCTACCTTTCTTATAAGTTTTGAATTTTGAATCTGCCCTGTTTTGTGACGGATCGTTGTGCCTCCAGAAACTGGAACTGCTTTTCGAGTGAGCATATGTCAGAAGGGGAACCTGAGTAATTGTGTTACTATAGTGTCCCAGCTTTTCCTTAGACCTTCCAAGAATAATAATGATAATGATAATAATCGACCTGATTTAAAATTACATTGCCGAATATTCGATAGTGCGGGAAGTTCAGCTCTAGGCCTGTTATTTATACATACGCGATCCGTTTGAGTATGGATAAAAGTAAAGTGTTGTGAAATACACAGCACTGTTAACTTTTGTTGCTTAATAGTTGGCATATGAAGCCCAAAAATGTGCGAGATTTGACCCCCAAAATTTAGTCTCTTCGCAGACCCGTCATAGTTCATAACGGGATGGCAGTTCTTCCCACGTTTTTCGGCATCTCCGGTGTAATTTGCATGAAAGCCTCGGCGATCTTTGCCTGAAGGTTATCGCTGTCTGAGCTTCCTGCCCAACTCCCTTTGTGTCCATCGTTTCACACTAAGCATCCTAAGATCATCTACTCCATATCAGTTTTGGTCTTCCAATTCTGGAACTATCTGGTTTCAGGGGTGTGAGTTTTTTAATAGGATTATCGTGTAACATTCGGAAAACATGGTCTGGTCGTCGAAATCTTCCAGTTTTATGGTTTTAACAATATCCGGCTCAGAGAATAGTTCAGATAATTTATTTTTATATCTTATACGCCAGAATGCATTCTCACACACTGGGCGAAATATCCTTCGAAGCGCCTTCTTTTAAAAAACCCTGAAGCTCTCCTCGTTACTTCTAGTTAATGTCAAACTCACGCTCCTGTACACCAGTACGTGTCTCAGTATCATCCTCATCCTGCAAAAATCTTAACGCCGAGAATGTAAACGAGATAATATCGCTGTACATTATGCATTTGATAAAGCATCCCTAAGTAATCCGAGAAACTAATTATGTATCAGTGATATTCGGTTTTCTTGTAGTGAGAGTCTTTTAAAGCAGAGTATTTAATTTCGATATTTACATATGCTTAAAGGGGCTTCATTTTGTCTAACCTAGAGGCAAGTCCGTTAATGAAAATGCTTCAGCCAACGTTTTAAGGCGCGTCCACATTGCTCGTGCTCGTGTGTCAGAAGCTTACTGGTTTGCATACAAAGCCTTCGCATTTCTTCACAACAGATATCAACTCCAGATCCTGATTTTCCGGCAGCAGTAAGCTTTTGACGCACGAGCACGAGTAATGTGGACGCGCCTTTATATGCATCCAGTGCATGCCGCCTCCTGTTTAGACTTCTAGTAATCGTGTTTCCCGGGAGGAGTCCTTGTTCCTGCGCCGCCGATCGTCGCGACGCCACTCGGTAAAGCGTCGGAACCAACTATGCCGGCAAGGGGTTCTTTTTTATACATATATAACTCCTGCGGTGCGTGCGTTCGTGCCTCCGTGAGTGCGTCAGTCTGTACGAACTGGTCGGTGTTAAAATAGCGTTTATATTTGGGATCTCGCCTGTTGCTTGCGTAGTAGGTCTGCTGGCTGGTGCGTGGGTTGTTACACTTTGCAGGAAATTTAAACAGTGAAATGTGTGATATTTGCAGTAGCCGCTAAATGTGAGAACGTGCAAAGCGGCTAGACGTTCGTGCTTGCGTATGTACAGCCGTATCCCCGCAGGATTGGCGCCTCGTGTTGTCAGTGCTTCGTTGCAGTGGAATGTGTAGCGAACAAACTACATGGGTTAGTGACTGTTGTGACTTCGTACGAGGTGTATCAAGCTCTTCATTTTCCAGGCTGTGAGTGAGACTAGCAATATCCACTCCCACCAGCCGGTTCCTGCCAGTATTGATTCTGCCTCTACTTTTAGCGGGCGCCGTCACATTGCTAGGCTATTTGCCGGTGCTGAATGTGGGATATGAAGACAGCGTTGTGGCATATAACGTCATTTCTGACATGCTAGTGTATTCATGCATGGACTTTATTATCACGAGCTTGACTCCCCGACCCCCACACCACACACGTTTTTTTTCTAGCTTTCTATAAACCAATACGTATTCGGAAAGTGTTTTCAGAGGTTACTGTGGTTTAAGGAAAACCAGAATATGATGGTGTGCAGAGTAAAATGTATCTTATGATTTGCTTGATGAAGTTCTTCATTCCCTATAGTGACTGTATAGTTATTTGAAGGTTCCCTTCTTCTGGTATGTATCCTAGTACATGTAGGCCTAATCCAGAATCCATGTCAGTTTTGTGTTTTCAAATCAAAAGTAGTCTTAATTGGAGAGATTTGGTTATATTGTTTCCATCTGAAGTGGTCGCAAATACTTGTAAAATAAAATGATGACAGGTGGTCATGAGGGCCGTAAGTTTTTTTTTCCACAGATTATAGGCAGCACGTTTATCACATGTGTATGTGGAGCCTATAAGTTTGTTGCTTTCATCCATAACTCTATGCTGTATTTTTGTATTGAGTTCAGTATTAGACATTAAATAATTTAGGAAGAACATTAATAATTTTCCAAAAATTAAATAAACCCATTTGTATTGAAAACGTCAGAAATCATTCGGAATTTGTTTTGAATGTTATTCGTAGTAAACTCTGGGTCTGTCTTTTCTGTTTACTTGCCAACTTGAAGGTCGTGTGCGCATACAAAGAAAATAAGTATGGCTAGTGCAGACTGCTGACACACAATGGATTCTATTAGAAAGCCTTGGTAGAGGTCAAGTGTATTAAGAGCACGCATGTTACGTCACAGCATAGACAACTTGCATGTAAAATTACATCTGACACACTTGATCCTCGTGTTTCTTGTCATGATTTTGTACCTGTGTCCTTTAAATTTGGATTTCGAATTCTCCGATTTCATTTGCAGTAAGCGTAAATATGGAATATTTATTGCACAAGTTGTGTTCTTTGGCCTCATTACTGTACTGTATAGTGTTTGTTAGATATAGTAAAAACTTGCTGTTGAGTGCGAGATACTGCAAGTAATAGCTGTTAACATTCAGTATATAATAATGCATCTTTGGGAACATCTTAGTTGTGTGTTAATGGACGGGCGCAGACGTATTCTTTAGAAGAAAACGTGGCAAGAACCTGTATAAGGTTCAGCGGTTGATGAAAGGTATTTCCTTCTCATCTGCAGTGTAAGATCTGCCCATATTTAGAGAGACTGCTCTACCATAACAACAGCATCTTAATTTTTCACATTGTGCTGCAGAACGGTACAATCAGAGACGTGTAATAATTAACGTCAAGACACTGCTGAGCCGTAACGCTGGTTTGCAGGCGTATTCATCTGACCATGAATGTCCAACGTCGCCAGGTAATTCAATCAAAATTTATGCTGATGCTACTTATGAGAAGACTGGCGAGATTTGGGGAAGTGACACATAGTAAGAAGAACGAACCCTACGAACAATGCGAATGGAGTGTATCGTAGTGAGCGAAACAGCCTGCCCGATCTTAAGTGGTGTTAGTCATATTAACTGCAATTGCATAATCATCTCAGTGAGTGTGACCTCTTCTTAGCAGTCATGAAGAATGTAGACGATGATGACGACTTGGAGAGATTTAGAGAGACGATGTAGCGCACTCCGCGGAGGGGATTGTGGCCGTGTCTCTCCGTCTCTGCACATGTTGCAGCCATTCCCAGCCCTTACTTCCCGTGAACAGTTTTTGAAGGGTTGTATTGAACGATATTCAGAGACAAAAAGACGGGAGTTTAGGTGTTTCGTAATTCAGTTCAAGATAACAACGAAAGTCGCACTTTCGGCTGTGCCGATAATTAAGAGGAGATGAATTCGGAGTCCGAAACCTTTTTTGTAACAGATGCCACAGTGTTTATCCAATTCATGTTTTCCTTCCTGTTTGACCGATCTATAGTGCAGATTGCATCGATGTTCGCTCTCCCAAGGAACGGGTGATACTGCCGTTAGCAATGAAGAAACTGGAAGATTCTTTGGAGCTGGAAGTGTTCGAAATCAAAGATAGTAACGGTGGAATCGAAATGCCGGAATCTGCTGACCTGGGAGAAGACGATGATGATGACGAAATAGGTGGGGCATGTGCTCCTGGCCGTAAAAGACGTAAGAAGAACCGTCGGAAATGCAAGAGGAGCCCTTCTATGACACTTGCAGCGACACTAGCGGAACCGGAATGTGATGACATAGACGGAGATCCTCGGCAAGATTCGGAGGGACCTGTAGATGGCCGTGGTTCGAGAGGGACATCAGAGGGCACTCCTGGAAGTCGCAGGCCTACAAGTCTTCGCGAATCTCTGCTTTCTGTTCTGGGAAAGCTGGTCGTTTGGCGTCGGGGAGCTGGGAGGTATAGAAACAACGGCAGTGGAGGCGGTGCTCAGAATGGAGACTATCTTCTAGGCTTCATTTCTGCTGGTGAGTTAACTTAAGAATTTTCCTGTGTTTTTAATTCCTTGTTGGAATTTTGGAATCCTCATCTTTGACGATATGTACTAGTTGCAGAATATTAGCCTATTCTTTTAAACTCTTCGGTTCGCATGCGGTAAAACCGTTAACGTATTGTCGCGAGATGTTCCGTTCAAATCTTTGCTGCGACGCCGGCAATCGTGACTGACGTATTTCGCGTGTTCCTCAGTCCCTCCAAGCAGATGCCGGAATAGTGCCTCAAATTAGGTCATGACCGTTTCTGTTACGATTCTTTACAGTTTATTATTCATTAATCGCACTATCATTGAACGCTATATATCCTCAGCTACTGATAGCATCGTTAAATAAGCAATTGAAAATAATGTTCTAACCAACTCCGTGGTTGACGTTGGTCGAATTGTTAAAAGAGTGCGTCGAAAAGCATCTTCAAGTTTGGCGTTAGGGTACATGTTGCTTTATATACGCTCATTTCCTTTTTTGAAAATAAAAATGTTGTATCTGCTTGCTCTGATTTTTGTTTTCCCCTTCAAATCGATACTGCTTTTGCTAATTCAGGTTTTAGATCAGTTTCTGATTTCATGTTCAAGTAATCGACAATATCACATCTTTTCTTTCCATTTATGATTTTGCTAGTCGAACTATTTAATTTTTGTTTGGTAAAGAAAAAAGTCACCCTTTTCAACCCTATATAAACAACTGACATTGATTATATATTTCATGAGGAGTACTATGTTTTTATTCCTGTGTTTAAGCAAGTAGCATGGTGCTCAAAACAGAATTCTACTTTTTCCAAATTACTAAAAGGAAACTTAAAAACCCCTTCGCTAGTTAGAAGATTTGAATCATTATTACTTAACACTTCAGCTGTCAAACGAACAGGTTTTATGCAATGTGACTCATATGTCAGAATTTTATAATATTCCTCTTCCCACAAGTTAACGAGTTTCAGTTGTAGTAAAATTTTTATCGGATTTAGGATCTTCAAAAACCTTTGATCATTCTTTCTAATGTTTTCCAGCGTGTTTTTATGGCCCAAAATGACTTTTTTCTCGGGATTCGGAAGAACACACATTTTCCTAGGAATGCGGGAAGGAATTCCCGCGTGGAAACACAACTTCTGAGTGAATCAGGCTTTCTCAAAATCTGTGAATGACTGATGGTCTGTCTCATTGTACAAATGTTGCCATTTGTTCTTCAGTATCTGACGAATGCAAAAAATTGTGATAAGTAGTTGATCTTTTACGTCGAAACCCACACTGATGGTTGCCAATAATTTCGTTTGCATAAAAAGTAACCTTGATCGGTGGATATTGGATAGCATTTTGTATGAAGTTGATAACAGTGATGTTCCTCGATAAATACTACCGTACAGTCCGTTCTGTCGCCCTTCTTGTGAACTGGTACAGTAATAAAACTATTTCCACTGACCTGGCAATTCTTCCTTACTCCAAATAGAATTAATGAGTTGTGGATCTCAGACCGTAATGTTTTACCTCCTGCTTGAATCATTTCTGCATCAATTTGATCACTACCTGGCGAATTATATACTTTTTCAACTTAGCAATAGTAACTTGAAACTCAAAATGACTAGGATCAAGTACGAGGAGCGTCCCGTATATAATGTCTCCTATTTTTTAGTGAAAACTACAACAGATACAGCATAATAACGCAGTTAAATAGAGCAAGATTTCAGCTACTTACAGTTATTTTTCCATATAATCACCACCATTCATTATGCACTTTTGTCAGCGATGAACAAGAGCCTGTATGCCGCGCCCGTAAAAGTCTGCGCCAGCAGAGGCTAGCCACTTTCCTACAGCTACAATGACAGCATCGTTGTCTGGAAAATGTTGCCCACGTAGTCCATCTTTCATAGGCCCAAAGAGATGGAAGTCTGAAGGTGCTAAATCTAAGACTCTAAGGTGGATGTGGTAGGACAGTCCAGCCAAACTTTGCATTGTGCGCGGTGGTCCCCAAACTGGTATGGGGGTCTAGCGTTATCGTGTTGCAAGCAAAAGGTTGTCTGCTCCTCTTGCCTGACTCGAGAAATGCGGGCTTTCAGCTAAGTCAGCGTCGCCTTATAGCGTTCAGAATTAACAGCCTTGCCAGGCTCCAGGAAATCCAACAAAATCACACCCCGCCTATCCCAAAAGACCGTGCACATCACTTTCCCTGCCGTAGGCTGTGTCTTGAACTTCTTTTTTCTTGGGGAATCCGGATGTCGCCACTCCATGGGCTATCTTTTGGATTCCGGCTCGTAGTGGTGACACCACGTCTCATCTCCGGTGACGATGCTGTCTAGACTCTTGTCACCTTCAGCCTCAAACCGGTGCAGCAGGTGCTGACAGACTTCCATTCGATGAGTTTTGTGGTCCTGTGTACTCGTAAGCATCCGCGGGAACCACCTGGAACAAACTTTGCGATAATCCAGCTTCCCCAACATCGTTTCCAATGCATTACAGCTGATATTAAGCCGTGCACACAGTTCCCTGGTCGTTATCTGCCGATCTGTACGGATGAGCTGATGGAGGCGCTGTTCATTGTGAGGAGTGGCAGCTGAGCAAGGACGCCCAGGGCGTGGCTTGTCGTGCACTTCACTTTTGTCACTGCTGAAACGCACTACCCACCGCCTCACTGTGCTGACATCCACTGTATCGTCTTCGTACACCTTTAGCAAGCGTCGATGGATGTCTGTGGGTGCAATTTTTTCGGCAGTGAGAAATTCAATAACACATCTCTGTTTCGTACGCGCTTCTATGTCAGACGCCATTTTGGTAGACTGCTCTGCTGTCGCTATCTGTCGCACGACAACCAAACTAAGAGTACATTGGCGGGAAGGTTCAACCTTTACTACAACACCACCAACATCCAGCTCAGACGTTACATATTAACACAAAAAAACAGGAGGCATTATATACGGAACGCCCTTCGTACTAACGGTTCAACTGTATGTGTTTCTATCAGCCTAAAATCACTGACCCTGTATATATTCTATAGTTGAGAGAAGTAATTATTCCACCTATACAAAATGTTGTTGGAAACTGCAAGGAGATAACCATACTCATCCTTTACTAAGTATGGTCTCGGTTGGTTACCAATCTTCAGTCCATTTATTCCCCTGTCCAGGTTTCTAATGCTGTTCTTGCTGTGAGTTGCAAGCTCGTCAGTTTTGTATTTCCGATATTTTCTCTTTCTATTCCTGATATTCCTGCCGGCTTCACGTCTTATGTTGTGTATATCATACCCATTTATTTGTCTTGGATCATGTAACAATTGCAGTTTGGCTTCTTTCCTTTGTTCTAATAGTTTTGAACATCATTCATCAAACCATGGCTTATGCTTTTCAGCTCGTAACAACTTATGCTCTCCTTAGCCGAAATTGTGATATTCTGTTTTAATAGTTTACCAAGATTTATTAATAGCCACATCATCGTCTTAGTTTTTCAAAGGCACGAACCTACTTCAGATTTCAACCCGGTACCCTTCCTTGGCCTCTGCCTCGTTTAGTTTTGTGAGATTGAACTCCATACGAAATTTTTGTGCTGTTTGCTTTCTCACTGCCAGTCTTTTGCCTCCACCAGTTAGTGGTCAGTATCGCTGTTCCCGCCCATGAATGATCGGATATTTAGTACACTTGTAGTTTTCTCTCTGTCAGAGTGTGACCAATGTGATTGTGTCTTTCCATCAGGAGATGTCCAACTAAATTTATGAATGTTACGATGTGGGAACATTATATTAGTGACAAAGAGATTTTTAGATACGGTGAAGTTTAATACTCTTAACTCCATTATCATTGCTAATTTCGTGTATGCTCTCGCTTCCAATTCTGTTTTTGAAAATATTTTCCCTATTTACTTTGGCATCGAAATCTTCTAACAAAATTTCGTGTGGTATTTAGGGAATTTGTCGAAAACAGGTTCTAGTTCCTCGTAGAAAGTGGCCTTCGTACCACCAGTTTTATCATCTGCTGGAGCGTGAACGTTCAGAAAATAATATCACTCAACGACCTCTTAGTATTTATGTACGATATCATGTCACTAACAAACTCCACCCTCATAACTGCTGGTATGATTCTTTTGCGTTCCAAAAGAAAACTGCCTAATTCATGATTCTCGTTTCCCTTTCCATGGAGCAATGTACATGTAAATTTGCCTGCTGGTTTGGTGCCACCCCTGTCCCATCCGACCTGCGCTCCCTACAAAACTAACTTATAGTTAGATATTTCTTTTTGCAATTGCCATGAGCAAACCTTTCCTACACACGTTTTACATTGCGCATACCAAATTTCGTCCAATTCTCTTAGGGTAGTTCGTTTATTCAAAGAAGCGGTCCAAGTCATAGGGCCTTTGTAACATTTCGTAACAAGCTTATTTTTTACGGCGAGGCGTTGTTAGACTTACACCCAACCCCCAAGCTGGAGGACCACCCTTTTAGGCTGTCCACGGCTGCTTATTCACAGCTACCTTGCATATTTGGAGGCCGTCTCCTTTATCCGTTGAGGACGCACCATGCCGTAGTGACAAAGAACCAACTTCCGAAAAAAAAAAGTGTTTTATTACTTCAAAATATCTAGACGGTAACTTATGTGTCTTAAAGGTATGGTGGCCATAAATTATTTGCTGCATTTGAAACTTACATAAATCACAAAGTTTTAGAAGTGTCGGGAAACGGACTGAACTGTCCGAAAGAACCCACTAAAAAAAGTTCGCGTTAATTGGCTGCCCTCCCGATTTTGACGCTGTTGAAACGTACACAGCTGACAAACGCAAAATGGCGGTTTCTTCCCAGCAAAAGGCAATGTCTACGTAGTGGTGCTGGAAGGCAAAAGCAGTTATTCAAATGCAGACACAACTGTAGAATTTTGGGTTCAGAATCCGCACATGCAGTTCGCGAAGACGAACGGAATAGCCCCAAGCTGAATGCATGATGCGCCCTTTCTCGTCGTGAGCTGACTGGACCCTTCTCCTTTCAACAGAAGACCGTGAACAGCGCAAATTGTTTTGATATGCTTGAGTCACTTGCAGTCCCGCAGATGGCACACCTTCAAGCGAACGTTTTCTTTCAACAAGATGGTGTCCCTCCACACTGCGGCCTTACAGTGAGAGAGTCTCTGAATAAAAATTTCCAAATACATGGACTGGGGGGGACGGACCAATCCCCAGATATAACACCATTAGATTTTTCTTTTGAGACTATGTGAAAGACCAGGTAGTCCAGGCAAAAGTTAATAGTGCAGTTGAACTTCGTGCACGAATCAACAGTTCAGTTGTTTCTGTGACATCTCAGATGCTGGAAAACACGCAACGCGTAAACGAGTACCGTTTGGACATTCTGTGAGCTACAAATGACGCTCACTCTGCGATGTATTAAACTTGACGTGTAGTTCTTTCAAGTAAAGCAAACCAATTCTCTGTATCTCATATACTCTGTGTTTTGTATGTACTTGAAATGTGGTGAATAAATTGTGGTCATCCTGTGTATTACTATTTTTTTTACAGTTGTGGGACATTGAGTCATTGCTTTTACTTGGGTTTGAACTGTGACGGAGGCAGAACTGTTCTCCAGAATTTCTTTCCACAATTCAGGTATGATCATAGATCTCTTGAAATGACGTTATTCCCCGTCATTACTGGCAGTTGCACAGTCTCAACACAGCGGTTTCCTGTTTTCTTACGCGAGCTTCACGTCTCCGTTTACGAACGACATGATTCTTCTAAGACGAAGTTTGCTGTGTCATCGTAATTTCTCAACTTACTCGTGGCCGTTTGAGTGTGAATAATTTAAAATATTAGTGGGCAGTAGATCCTACTAGTGCATCAGTAATTTATGTCAAGGTAATTTCTACTTTATCGAATTTCTTGTTTTACTTTTCTCCAAACTGAAAGGTAGACAGCATAATTTAATTTAACATTGGAACAGGCCAAAGGATCTATCCATAAAGGTTGAAGAAGAAGAAGAAGAAGAAGAAGAAGAATTAAACTGTCGAACATCTCGTTTGAATTGAAAATTGAAAATGTTAATACAGGAATTATGACGAGGTCAATCAAACGGTGCTTAAGTGTAAATTGCATATATTTATGTATTTAAAGTACATGACTGATTTTGACGTTACTTAGCATGGTACATTTCAAAGAACAGTCTGTCAGTGGAAACCATATTCAGTAGAACATTTGTAGTCTCTATTGTAAATGGACAGTTACTGTGATTAAGAATGCCTGCAGTGATTCTGACGGTAACACATGACGTTTCTTCTTTCAGTTCAAGTGTGTGGAAGTTGGCTGTATAAGCATAGTCGTTCGAATAGGCCCTACGTCCATAAGTGGTAATTACAAGGTTTGAGGTCAGGAGAAAGTGGTTGCTTTAGTCTAAAGGTCCAAGGAAGCGTTTCGAAATATCGCGATCTCAGATTGCTCGTTGTGGGTAACAAATTGCATTCGCTTTCTGCAGTCAAGCCCCAGCTTTACTCTGCAGTTGAATTTCTCACAGTAATCTCCCTGCTCTTGGACCACAATACCAGTAGAATTAAATGTTCTCATTATGAACACGCAGTTCTGTCGTGTACGCTACGCTGCAGCTTGTCAACAAAATAATGTATCTGCATTGAACGTTTTAGTTAATATAGGTCTATGCAATTTAAAAGTAAAAGTGTTTTTATTACCTCTGTAGGCCTGGCAGAGAAAGCGAGTCTTTATTCTAAAAATTCGAATAAATCTCAAAAGGAAATTATTTTTTTATTGCTACTGGGGTCGGACTAAGTCCCTTGTACTGCAGCCACTTCTGGCGTATTGTACCATCCCCAGATGATAGGTGAGGATGATTGTAGAGCAAATGGTGGAATGAAGATTGGCAGGGGAAACCGAAGTACTCGGAGAAAACCTGCCCCAGCGCCACTTTGTCCACCATAAATCCCACTTGAGACCCGGGACCGAACCCGGGCCGGCGCGGTGGGAAGCCACCGACTAACCGCTTGAGCTATGGCGCGGCCCTGGGAAATTATTTAGACTACGGGGAATAGTACAGAGGTTTGTTATAATAAACGACAGGTTAACTCTTTCACATCTGGGTAGTAATAAAGTTATATTCCAGAACAACTTATAAGCACAGATGAACCAGTTTAGATAATGACTGCAGAGAGAATGTGTATGTAATTGAATTTGCACGTTTCATTGAGAAAGTAATGTCATTCGTGAGAAGTAACATGTACCACATAAGTGACGAAGATATTCATTCATTCATCTGTAATCTATCAAGACGACAGGTCCACAGTCTCTTCCAAAACAATTCCTCCATTTAATGCGATCTAGAGCTTTCTCCTTCAAATGAGAATATCTT
>NW_019741302.1:1259955-1260321 GCF_002891405.2 Cryptotermes secundus | reverse complement strand
CAATCCAATTAGCCTTCCGTTTTCTTTTTTCGTGTAGGATATTCCTCTGCTCACTGACTCTAAATAACACTTCTTCATCTCTCACATAATCGGTCCAACTGATCTTCTCCATTCTTCTCCAACACCACATTTCGAAGCTTTTCAGGTGTTTCTGATCTACTGCCCTAAGTGTCCAATAACGAAGATATACAGTAAAACTTGGTTATAGCAACATCGGTTTCTGCGACACCTTGTCTGTTGCGTCAAATATTCAATGGTACGAACTAATTCCTCATAAAGCAACTGTTTTTATACCTTGCTTAGTACGACATGCACAAATGCATCAACCTCGTATGTAACGTCATTTTCATTCCTGAATTTCTCTGA
>NW_019741302.1:1224079-1259932 GCF_002891405.2 Cryptotermes secundus | reverse complement strand
TCATTTCTCACATAATCGGTCCAACTGATCTCCTCCATCCTTCTCCAACACCACATTTCGAAGCTTTTCAGGTGTTTCTGATCTACTGCCCTAAGTGTCCAATTACAAAGATATATACGTGTACATTTTTGACAGACAGGTTAAACGTGAACAGAGTATACAGTCTTTAGGCTGCAAAGGCGATGAAAGCCATTGCGTAGTGGAGTATGTTTCTGTTTATGTTCTAATATGCCTACTTTCGAGATGACTACCACGTAATGGCATTAGGCCAGAATCGGAGTGTACACCACAGTCAGTGGTATCATTTTGTTGCTGAAGAAGCTTACAGTGGGCGGTACGGGTAGTTTGCTAGTGTATCTTATGATCTTCATGGAGATGTGAACTCGAGTAGTTGTGTGCATTCCCATCATAACACGTACATATTATGACGAATATGATCATTTGCTAAGCAACGGCTAGGTAATCCATGCCTAAAACCGGGATAATAGCAGAAGCGAAACAATCCATTGCTAAACAACAGATTTTTAAAACACGTCACGGAGAAATTGATACCTGGAAACCAACAAATTTCGGAACACGGAATCCATGGATACGGACACTGAAAGTTGTAAACACTTAGAAAGCCAAGCCGTTGCTTGGGAGTGAATACATCGTTTTCGTCACAACGCATTCTTGAAGAGCAAAATGGAAAACTTTGAGGCGGTGATCTGTATGAGGTTCTCAGGCAGTTATAAATTCCCGTTTGGAGGCGACGATAAGGGAAGTCTCAGATCAGACAGTAAAATATGGTCGCGAGTACCAAGGGACTCGGCCCCGAGAAAGACTGCACTGGGAAGGGCCAGCAGCATATACAAAAGACAGACCCGTCCTCTCATCAGAGAGGGCACCACACAAAAAGAAGACCGTAACTGTCAAAGAGAAATAACTGGGGCTCGACACCAAGACTTACTAGCTGACCGTCGGTCGTAATGTGACTTAGACTCAGAATTAGACTTAGACTTAGGTCTAATACCTCCACCGTACCCCAGCCAGTTATAGGAGACGACGAAAAGTGAAGTCGCGAATCTGAGACAGTAAAGTATGGTCGCTAGTCCCACGGGACTCGGACCGGAGAATGACTGCGGTGGCGAGGGCCAGCAGCAATTGTAAACGACAGACTCGTCCTCTCTTCAGAGAGAGAGCGCCCCACATCAAATACCCCCAACTGTCTGACAGTAATAAAAATCGGGTCGTAAGCTCCAGATGGGTGCTTTATTCCAAGACAGACTGGCTGGCTGACCGTCGGTCGTAAGACTCAGACTCAGAAGTCGGTCGTAGGACGATTCAAAAGGCAGCTCAATAGTTGAAGTGTTAACCATCTAAGCAAGCAGACGTTAAAGACTCCATGTGTTATAGTTACAGTAATCTTTAGAATGGTATAATTATTTGTAGTCACGACTTGTGAGTATCAAGTAAATCTATTCACCAGTCCGAACCCCCTCTCCCGTCACCAAAACACGTGGCAGCATCAAATGTCTACTTGGTTTTAGATTAGACTTCTCGAACACTTCTTTCTCGAACTCATTTATAGACTCGTACTGTAGACATCTAGGAGCCTGGATAACGCAATCGGTATAGCCACTAGCTACGGGCTGGACGACTGAGAAGTCGGGTGTTCGAGTCCCGGTAGGGTCAAGAATGTTCTCTTCTCCACGCCGTTCAAATCGGCTCTGAGGCCTACCCAACCTCCTATGCAATGGGTACCGGGAGCTCCTTCCCCAAGGTTAAAGCGGCTGGGGCGTGAAGCTGATCACTCACCACCAACTAGTGCCGAGTTGACGAAATAAATCCACTCCCTCATACGTCTTCATGGCGTGGTACGTAATTAGTTAAACACAGGGACAACTTAACCTTTAGCTGTAGTCATCTTGTTTTTAAAGGTAAAAAAAAAAACTTGTGATACTCGTAAAGGAGTTCACTTCCATGATATGTACTAACTACACGTATCCACATCAACATATTATGAGCGCTTACAGAATACAAACTGTACATTAAAGCAATATACTGCTCACTCGTTCGTGACGTACTGTACACTCTTAGGCGACGTAGCAAAACAAGTTAGTACTTGTTCGTGGTGACCCAAAATAGCGTAATTTCGCAGCATTCGGCAGTCTGATTGCAAGCGTTTACCAGTATCAGAGCGATTTAACTTCCAAATGAATGAACATATACACAGTAATTCCATTGGTGCGTTCATTCCCTCACAGTTTCAACCGGCGGAAAACGCTTACGGAATTCGATATCGATGTACCGTATTTACGCATGTATAGGCCGCGTGCGTGTATAGGCCGCAGCACAATTTTCAGACAAATTATAGAAAAAATAATTTTCTTGGAATATTATTTCAGGAGTAGAACACCCTGTATTACTAATTATGAATATAATTTTTTTAAAATGAAGTGTGATTTCGAATATTTCGAATATAAGCTGCACCTCAGTTTTCCTCTTGAATTTTTGGCAAAAAATGTGCGGCCTATACAGGCGTAAATACGGTATCTAGTTCGGATTCTCGTCTTCTGGCTTGTAACACCTTTAAATCAAAACGGTTACCGCTGTTTCGGAGGAGCGCGATTCCTCTGTCTTCAGCGTAGAAATATGTAAGTTAAAGTTGTCCCTGTGCTTAACCAGTTAAGCATTACGCAATGAAGGCGTATGGGGGAGTGGATATATAGATCCACAATTTCTTGACCTCGTCACTAGCTGGAGGTGATTGGTCAGCTTCACGCCCCGACCGCTTTAACCCAGGGGAAAGAGCCCCTGGTGTCCATTGGATAGGCTGGGTGGATCCCAGAGCCGATCTGGACGACATGGAGAAAAAATTCGTGAGCCTACTGGGTCACGAACTCCGAACCCTGGGTTGTTCAGCCCGTAGCTATCCCGGCTCATCATAGTAGAAATGTGTATGTTTGAGAATTGTCTCAGTTCCCCCTAAGCGGTATCCATCCGCCTACAGTGTTACATGTCACAACCAAGAAGACCACAATGCGAACATTTACAGTCGTGAAGATCTCAAAGCTTAGACTTTTATACAGGATGAAACTGAACTCGCGTATAAAATCTCCATAGTGTGATCCCTTGTTAAAAACAGGAAACCCAAACATTTCTCTATAACACATTAATTTTTGTATGGTTCCCTGTGAAAATTGACATGGACGAAGCTTACTTCTATCGAAGCAGAGCTATCACACCCCTCAACGAAATGGAATGTACCCGTGACGTCGAGACGCGACCGAGAAACAGGCGTGTGATTCAGTGTAGAGTGATTGCATATGCCGCAAACTTATACTCAGCTGAACAGCATGTGTTAATTGTTCGTGAATACTGGCGAACGGGTTCATTGAAGCAGTGTAAAAGAGCATTTCGGAATAAGTATGGTGAAGGAAGTGTACCGAGAAAATCCTGTATTCACAAATTGGCCACCAAATTAGAGACAGTCGGAAGTGTTTTGACTCGACACGCAGAAGGCCGGAAGATATGTGATCGCACGGTGCAGGGTGTGAAGGATCAGTTACTGGTACCTCCAAGAAAATCCAGAATCCGTTCGAAAGAAAATGGCATTCATTATTCCACATGTCAGAGGGCTTTAAAAAAAAAAGCGAAACTGCTTCCGTTTCGTGTGTCCGTAGTCCAAGAATTGCTTCCAACGGATTTAGAGAAACGTATACGATATTGTTTATGTTTCCAACATTTAGTTGGGGAACATCCGGGGATTTTGGACATTACATGGTTTATGGATGAAGCCTGGTTTCATCTGAGTGGCTACATAAACTCGCAGGACACGCGTGTACGGGCAGAAGAGAACCCACATGAAATTCATATGGAGCCTTTACAGTCGGGGAAAATTGGGGTGTGGTGTGCCTTGACCCGTAGACGGAATATCGGTCCCATGTTCTTCGATCAAATTGTTACCACGGAGGTGTACTTGAACGTTTTCAGTGAATTTGTGAATCGGTTAACAGATGACGAATTAACGGAAGTTTACTTTGAACAAGATGGGGCAACATGCCACACATCTAATGCAAACATGAGGGAAATTGAAAGTTATTTCGGTGACCGATTTATTTCGAAAAATCTGTGGCCTCCAAGGTCACCCGACCTGACACCGCCTGATTTCTTCTTGTGGAGTTTACTGAAGGGTCGTGTATAGAACAATAAGCCGCGAACAGTTGACGTCCTCAAAGAAGCGATACGGCTGTAGGTTGCTGGCTGCCCTTACCAGATGTCTTCGCCAATTTGCAGACTCGCATACAAAAGTGCTTGGATACTTGGGGGAGGGGGGGGGTGTATTTTCAGCACATTCTCTAGGCAGGCCTTGTTTTGCAACATACAAAGTAAGTGCATGCCAATTTTCATTGGGAACCACGCAAAAATAAAAAGTTACTGAGGAATGTTTAGGTTTCCTAGCGAGAGACTCTCGTACTATGACGTTTAGTTTTCACGGTGCCAGTCGACCAGATTTACAGTTACATGGGTCCCGAGGCAATGGAAATCTGGAGTCCCTATCAGTAACAGTAAATTTACGTTATGACTGTCTGTTGGTTCGCGCGCGAATTTCTTGTCTTTTACCCTGAAGATGGAGACGATACGTTCCTCCGAAACGTCGGTTAACATAATTTCTACACGGCGCCACATCCCAGGAGACGTCTTTCTTCATAACTTCTCATTATTTTCTAGAAGCAAATGCGACAGTGAAACCTGTGTCTTCTATTTGTGTTTTATTGAGGGCCCAGTCGCCTCCCTTTAAAATCTGTCACAGCTGCTTGAAGTCTTGTCAAGAGAGCTTCGATAGATTGCATAAACCTGCTTCTTCAGGTGTCCCCATAGGAAAAAAAAATCCGTCGGAGTTAGAGCCGACGACCTAAGAGGCCATACAGCCCACCCTCGACGTCCAGTCCACCTTCCTCGATATGTCGCGTTCAGTGTCCGCCGAAGTTCTTACCCCATAGCGCGCTGGTGCTCCGAAGTTCTCAAACCACAACCTCTGCCGCAAAGCTAGAGACATCTTGAAGCAACCCCTTTAGAACAGTTATCAGAAAATCACGTTATCTTCGAGAAGGTAGCTGAGAGGGGCTCACGACAGTGTCCCCGACGATTCCTGTCCAAGTGCTGACGCTGAAGCGTTCGCTATATTGTAAGGATTATCCCGTGCCGAGATGTGACTACCTACCGACACGCGTAAAACACGCTTCGTCTGTCCACAAACTATTGTGTAAAAATATTTCATCTGCAGTGTGTTGATGCCATAGCCATCCGCAAAATAGCATCCTTATGATAGAGGACTGTTGTCTGGAAACAGATACGCCCCACAAGTAGTGTTAAGGAGGCGGTTGGTCGTCGTGAAGTATCATAGTTCAAGAACCCTCGGTTGGGATAATGTGAGCTTCTCCACAGCAGCAAACATGGGATCGTCATGTGGGCGACCTGCATTGATGCGTGCCGTAGGCGTTGCACTTCCCGTAACACGGAGACACTGCTCCAACCGTCGAAAGACGTCTGGATGACGTCAACCAGGATAACTTAGCAATACTGTGATATTGGTGTTTAACGTCGCAGCATTCGTTAGGTGCGCATTCCATGATCATTCGATCACAGTTGAGCCCCACTGTGCGCCATGAGTACGCCTAACAACGCATTATGCATCCTTGTAAGAAATAACTCTGCTCAGAAGTGTGACACTCCATTTGCTGGTGACGTGTATCGCGAAAACTAAGCGTCTCAGGACATATGTTGTAGAATGTTTTCCACTTGATCTTTACAAGGAATCACACTACGGAGAATTTGTTTTTGAATTTCCCTTCACACATGTGTACGCGCGNTAACCGTTCAACTTTGGACATAGGTGTTTTGGGTTATATCGGCATACTTTAACATAAGGAACACCCTCCCGAAGTTTGGCACATTCCTCCTGGGACACCCTGTATACTTGAGTCAGGTATCTTATGCAATAGAGTTAACAGTGTAGGCTCACATATTTTCGTTTCAAAATATTGTCCAGTTTCTTCATGCAAGACTGGGCTGTTGCATGTCTGTTTACATGGACTAGAGACGGCTTTCTTCGCAACGATTTTTACAGATGTTAATTATGTTTGCATGTGGATGTTTATAAATGCTTTCGAGAATAGTAAAAGGGGTGCCCCTGATGTGAAATTGCGATACATCCTATGAATAACTAACGTGTGAATTCACATGTGCATCCCATTATATGTTCGTCCTTTCATATACCAGGACCGGTTTCGTGTAGTATATCAGAGTATAGAGGATTTAACCGTATTGTCACTGTAAGAACTGTCAGCTACATGTTACGGAGCCACAATGGAATACAGTTTCATAATGAAGCTAGACTTCCTCCAACTCCGATTACGTCGCTGCTGTTGGGCACCGCCCGTAGCTCGGAGATCTGACCGGAAGCTGAATTTGTATCCACACATTCGCGATATGTAGACCTTATTCGTTTTGGAAAGGAGTTTTCTGTTCCCTACATAAGAATTGGTAGGGGGACATCTCAGCTGCTAGTCACACCGCTTCTCTCCAATTCTCTTTACTTGTGCATCGACTTTTAATGCAGATAGTGTGGCCGGAGTAGTAGCCGCATAAGGCCGCTTCTGAAGTTTGGTTCTGATGCTGTATAATTAAAACAGAGCTGTGCGGAACTTTGTAGGCCTACTTTCTTGGTATATTTAATTTACGTGCTGTGCCTAGTGAAGATTTCCGTGCGGAGTACTTGCTGGCTACTACTGCAGTGATTCAGAGACCCTATTTTTTTTTCCTGTGGCGCTACAGCCCAAATTTGGGCCTAGGCCTACCTCCATGAAACTCTCCGTTTAACTTCGGTCAGAAACCTTATACTGCGATAAAATTTAGGAGAGGAAGTTACATCTTACGTAATTTTGTCATGAACACCTACTTAATACTTGTGATATTTAATTGTACAGAAAAGTAAAGTTGTCCCTGTGCTTAACTAGTTAAGCGCTGCCATGAAGGCCTACTCAGTTTGTACCCGGGGGGGGGGGGTTCTTTCCCCGGTGGTAAAGCGGCAGGGGCGTAAATCTGACCACTCACCTCCAGCTATTGCCGAGGTCAAGAAAATGTGGATCTAAGCAACCACTCCCCCATACGCCTTCATGGCGTAGTGCTTAATTAGTTGAGCATAGGGACAACTTTACCTTTTTATGAAGGCGTATGGGGGAGTGGATGTATAGATGTACGTGTTCTTGACGTCGGCACTAGTTGGAGGTGAATGGCCAGCTTCACGCCCCGGCTGCTGCACCCCTAGTGAAAGTTCCCCCGGTGCCCATGGGATAGGTGGCTGGACGGGTCCCAGAACCGGTCTGGACGACGCGAAAAGCAGAAAAGTCTCGCTCATATCGGAACTCGAACCCAACCCCTTGGCCATCCAGCCTGTAGCGAGGCGGTATCCCGAAGAGGAAATGTGTTTTAACGTATTAACCATTAAAATCTCAGTCAGTCTGTATTACGCTTAACATTGTAATTTTGTAACTGGTTTGATTGCATTTCCACAGCGGGGTCGATAAGAAGTGGATATCATCTGCAGGGAAATTGAGATTAACGAGTTTCTGGACTTGACCGTTGTCTAGTAATATGAAAGAACGCAGCATTTCGGAAATAAGGTATCGAAATTGTCCAGCATGTACATTTCGATTTGTCTTCTGCAGCGGCGTTTTAGGGTGTTTAATGGATTTGATGTCCTCTTAGTTGTAGGTCTTCGTGGATATTTTCACACTTTTTAATCCAGATTCTCCCGTTGACAACACCTGATCCTAGGTGAGTATATACATGTAGTTGAGTGACGTAATTTATCGAGTGATTGCGATTACCCATTTTAACGGACCCAGTTAAGTGCGTGCTTCCTACACTCACACTTGACGCATACAGATCCAGTCACGGAAATTTTGTGTTTTTTTTTCTGACTTCTAGGCGATAGACAAGTTCAGAAACGTAGTAATCCCGGTTATGATGTAGAATCGACAGATCCGTTTAGAGTTGATGTATAGACAAGGCCGACACCTTTTCCCGCCTCTGCTGAACGAATTGTATTACATATTTGAATTGGTTAAAATCCTCACAATTTGTTTTCGAATGATACACGCGATGAGTTTATACATAAATCATTTGATCTCTTGTACATCTTGAAGTATGATTCACTTGTCCGATCCTCTTAATCGTTCGTATAAATTGAATTACTTTTACATACGAAAACAGGTTTCCTGCCACGTTTACGCAGCGAAATGAGATCTAAGGTACGTTGATGAAACCGTGGTCTGCAGTTGAGTACTCTGAATTCATTTTCATGTTAATTCCATGTTGTGAGTAGAGTTTCAGTTCCCTTATTGCAAACATCGTCCCTAAGACGCAAGCTTGCCGTTGTCGGCTAATCAAGCATCCACAGAGATGAAAGATCTCTTGCGGCAATTACCATCATCAGCATCAGGTTCTTGCCAAATTAAATGTTCTTTTTGTTAGGTGACATAAAAAGTCCATATTATTTAACAGATCATGTATCTTGTTATCTAAGCTTTCGCACACTTCAGACTTTATGGAACGACAGGACATACAAAAATTACTTTAGCTGAGAAATTAAGCTCAAATTAATTTCAGTTTTGAATTTTTTGTCGCTGTTATTTTGTATGGGTGTTAACTTTTTATCTCATTTTAAGGGACGAAGCACGCAAAGATTAAAATACACTAGACTCTAAATTTGACTGTCTTCTGTGGGTGTGAAAGAAAGTATACTGTAGGAAAGAATTGTACCTGCCAGATATTAAGATGATCACATCGAAAAGGGTGAGAGGAGCGCATCATGTAGCACGTACGAGAGAATAGAAATGCACACAACGTTTTAACCTACCTATTGACGGAAGCGTGTTGTGGGATCCGTCATCAGGTAGCGCACGGTGAAGACAAGGAAGACTTGGCGCCTGATATATTGAACTATAAAGAGTGTCAATTAGCGATAGTGCATCAGGAACCGTTTCGGTTATGAATCAATCTCACGGCTAAACATACACTCCGTGGGACGTTGATGAAAATTGGACCGGTTAGAGATGCCCAGCAGACGAAGCAGTGTGTGTACAGCATACCATGTGATTGTAGCAGATGTTACATCGGTGAAACAAGCAGTCATTTAGAAGTCCGTATTAAGGAGTACAAATATAACCTGACGCAGGGTTTGCTTGAAAAATCACAACTAGCCCAACATGCATGCGAGGACGGCCACAAAATATGTTAGAATGAAGCAAAGGTCTTGCAGGGCCGCGCGATAGCTCAAGCGGTTAGTCGCTGGCTTCCCACCGCGGCGCCCAGGGTTCGATCCCGGGGTCTGCTCAAGTGGGATTTGTGGTGGACAAAGTGGCGCTGGGGCAGGTTTTCTCCGAGTACTACGGTTTCCCCTGCAAAGTGGCATTCCACCAGTTGCTCCACAATCACCCTCACTTATCATCTGGGGCTGGTACAATAGGCCAGAAGTGTCCACAGTACAAGGGACTTAGTCCCACCCCGCTAGCAATAAAAAATGGTCTTGCAGATTTAGCCCAGCACCACATACGGGAAATACACATCTGCTGGACCATCTGACCAGTCAACCCAGTTTTGACATCTCTCCCATCTGGACCCCGTTATCGCAGCAGAAGTCAAGACACTACAACTCCGTCAACTGTAGTTTGAGTGGGAGAATTTGTTTTTTCTTGTGTTGATACCGTAAGAATTGTTGCTTCCCTTCAGTGATTATTTCTGTCGAGATACTTCTCTGCTGCAAGGCTTCATACGTGTGGCGCTTTTAATAATTTAATATTTTCTTAGCTCTCGCAGAAGGATTGTGCTGTGTTTGGCTTGTATACCCCATCTTGGAGCCGGCAAAAGTGGCCGGAGATAGGGACTAGCTCTATCGATTGAGCCCAACTGAATAGGTTTTACCTGAGGACGGAGGCACAATCCAATCTCCGAAACGTTGTTTTGAAAAATAAACAGGTCGATGGACAATATTTGTGATAATTGTGGTTACGGTTTGTAAGAGCACAATAAATGCATTTTTTTCCCCTTGGCATTACAGCCCCAGTGGGCCTAGGCCTACCTCCATGAACTTCTCCGTTCACTTCGGTTTTTCTAGATATTACACATTCGGTATAACTCCTTGGGCGGGTGATCAGCTCGTCGCAAGGCCTCTACCTGTACACAAACACCCATGCCCTGAGTGGAATTCGGACCCTACGATCCCGGTTTCCGAGCGAGCGAAGACAGTAGTACATGCCTTAGACCGCTCGGCTGCCGTGACCAGCCAATAAATGCAATTACCAATCCAAATTCCGCGTCTGATCACTAAATACATGACAGTATTAAGAAGTGCAAGAAAATTAAAATGGGTCGTGAGGAAGTAACTTGCAGAATGTGAACTGTGTACGGTCCAAGGGTGTTGGGGGCGGTGGAGGGTTGTGTTACGGTTAATGAACTTTCGGATTCCATAGCAACAGGGAATTTTAAAGGGTTCTGACGATGGCGTACGTATAATACTCAGAATTACTAGGTTTTTGGATTTTGCCCTTCGTCCGGTATTCGTTGTGCGTCCAGCTGTTTAAACCCCGCTGAGACGCAGATGTGTGTGTTCGTATAAACCGAAACCCGTGTCTTATTTTTAACGGGCACTGAAGGATGTAACTTACGTATACTTTGATGTCCTGTTACGCAGCTAGTTTTTTAGCTATATGAGATAACAATGCTTTTACTTGAGAATCCGAAGTTAGTAGTTTTTATGATGAGCGGGCCTGTGGCATAGGCCCACTTCAAAGGTGAAGGTGAAGGTGAAGGTGAAGTTGACGCTGTGCGTAATTAAGGATCACGCCACGAAGACTAACGGTGCAGTGGAGATATAACTCCACCGGTCTTAACCTCGGCTGGGGGTGAGTGGCGAATGCCTCAGCCGTTTTACTCTCGGGGGAGGAAGACCCCCGATACCCACACAGAACGCTAGTTGAAGCACATAGGCGGTCTTTGACACTGGAGAAAATTCTTTTGCCTCCTCCGGGAGTCGAACCTTTATTCCGCGATCATTCATCCCATTGCTTAGTTGCCATACCGACCGAACTATCTTGACTGTGCACTTAAAGATCGCTGGGCTAAAGACGGAGGATAGGAACGTCTGTCTCATCCCCATATCGACCCAGAGAAGATTTTAGGACCGTATTGCGTCGCCTGGTTGTCGCCCTGGCTTGTTTGGTCGGCGCCGTAGCCGCAAGGGCGAGGTCGTGCTTGCCATCGCTAATTGTTACTTCGGCTCCAACAGCTTCATTTGTCAGCAGCACAACATCGTAATCACTAAGTGCAGATAGCATCTCCACGTGAAGGTTGTAAGCATTCTGCCATCCTGCACGAAGTAAATTAATGTGTTCATGGTTTTCACATTGGCGTCAGTTGGGGTGCTGCGCTGTTAAGCGCGAAAATTATGCGATGGAGTCTAGGGCGTTTTCACTTCCGTTATCGCCTCCTAATGGCTGTAATATCGACTTTGTGAGTTATGGAGTGAAGACTGTCAGCTAACTAATTCGTTTATTCTTTCATTTTAATATGCCTATGGCAACATAACTTGTATCCATGTAGGAAGTGAAATGTATGAGAACTACTGCTGACGTGGTGTTACATCATATGCAAGAAGACATTTTAGAACAATTAAAAATTAATTAGCCGAGATATATACAGAATTTCCGACTCATTCGAAACTTGTAAGAAGATGAGGAACAACAGAATACACAAAATTGATTATACAAGTGAAGAGGGGAGAGAAGTTTAGGGAGAAAACCGAAGAAATTATATGAAAACGTAACAGGCCACATGGCCTTTTTTTTTTTCTCGCTCCCACTTTGAAGCATAGGGCTGATTTCTCAGTTTCATGATCATTTTACAGCTCGTCGCAAGGCCTCTACCTAAACACGGGACAACACAGACACAGAATAATCGCACACACACACAAACCAAACATTCGTGCCTTGTGTGGGATTCGAACCCACGCTTCCGGCTTCCGAGCGAGTGAAGACAGTACATGCCTTAGACCGCTCTGCTACCGTGACCGGCACATGGCCTATTAGGGTAATGATATAGCGTGTAGGCGAGCTAGGATGGCATTAAAAACTAATCTTAAAGAAATAGGTGTGAGGTTATGGACAGATTCATTTGGCTCAGAATGAAGCCTGTGTTGGGTATCGTGAACACAGGACCTTCCGATTCCATAAACGGCGAGAGTGACTGTCTGAATGTTTGTTACTTCTTCCATTGACTTGTTTGTTAATATAAAATGTTGTAACAGCAGATTTCTGAACTAGATTTTACTACGTGACTGGCTTGTACATGTGTCTGAGCTCCTGAATAGTGGCTATCGAGATGTCGCCCGTTAGGACTCGCGTGTCTCTTCTCACCTTTCCAGCATCCGAACAGTCCAGCGTATATTCCTCTGTGTAGTATCTGTAGACTTTTCTAACTGGGGCGTTTTGCGAAAGGGCGTGGGAAGGTGTACCGCTTGAAAGATAAAGTTTACCGCCCCTAGAATGGGAGAATCGCCACCCAGATGTAAAGAGAAAGTAGCCAAATCTATGGATGCATCTGCTTGTCTGTGGGAGGGGATACACCGTTGAGCGAGTTGCGCTGTATTCTGCTCTACTTCTGGCACGAAGATGCACTTTGCGACTTGCATACCTCATTTACTAGAGATAAAAGTGTGTTATATCACTCCGCTAACTAGTTTCATAGCCAAGTATTCACAAGGTCGCAGTTTCGAATCTAACCGTTGCCAAACTTATGTTTGAAAATAAAATAATCCAAAAGCCGCAATATAATGAGAAGTCTCCTGAAAACGGGAGTGGAGTCAACTGCTGAAATGATTGGCATGTAATATGAAAAAGGGCCCATGCTTAAGACACTCCTGCCAACAGCTGTAGTTTGGCTGAAGACCGTACTGGTGAATGCTACAATTAATATAGCTGTGTTGTGTTTCAGACACGGAGCGCCGAATCCGGGCCAACGACCGTGCTTACAACTCGCAGTTTAATTATGCGGTAAGTGGAACTTCATTTACTTCATCCACAGGTTCCCCATTGTTGTCTTGATTGTCACAAAATTACCACATCAGACACGCTTTCTGGGACTCCAGAGCGACAAATATATTAACGATATGTGGAATTTGAGGTTTTCACAGGTTGACTTTGAAGAATGCTGCCTTCTGGGATGTGGCGCCGTGTAGATCTAGTGTGAACGGACGTTTTGGAGGAAGGTATCGCCTCGGTTCACACAAGATTCAACACGGCGCCTCATCCCAGACGACGGCATTCTTCATATTAACGATAGATTATTTTAAAATTGTCTACCGTTGTTTTATTCGTAACGCCTGTGAACATATTAGTGATAATATATTTTAAAATTATCTGTCCTTGAATTATTTGTAGTATCGGTGAATATCCGACAGTAGGAAAGTTTGTCTTCGACTAAAGCCGTAAGGCTGATTCACCGAGCTGGTGGGAAAGTTTCTCTTTCGTCCACGGTCTTACCTGTCTTCCTTTTCGGATTCAGAATTAATTCTGAGACAGTATATCGTAGTATACACACGGAAGAGTGATTTGGATTGGGGATAAACCCATGGTTTCACTCTGGAATTGCGAAATATGGATGACCTTTTCATTAGACTTTCGATATTGCGTTGCAGATTTAATAGATTTAATTTAATTTATTTTAATAGATTTAATAGATTTAATGCATTGAAGTCTTCTCGCGCGGTCTCTGTGTGAAGGTGAACAGCCGATCGCCAGGGAAGATTTCAGTGCATCCAGCCTTCGTGAAAGCTTAAGATCTGTTACCGTGTATTGATAAGCCATACTGAACTTTCAGCTGAAGCACTACTGGGCCCTTAGTGTAGCAGCAAACGAATTCAGACTCAGTGAATCTTATTTCTTTTATTCCTTTATCGATATTCGTCCACAGTTAAGACTTCTTCCCATTCTTTCCTATAAATATACACAGGAAACACACATTAGCTTATCATTACGATGACAATCTGTCAGTGCTATGAAGGGAAATGATCTTTCCATGTTATGAGAATCATGCGAAATATGGGATGGGGCAAGGAAACGGGCTGTTATAAGCACAGGGTGTCTGGGTACCGGTGTGGTGAGGAGGGCTTGTTTCACTCGACATCCTCTTGTCCACATCATGCTATTTTGTAACCAGGGAACAGTACATCGTAGAGTGCTTTATAGCGTGCTTTCGCCGTAAAGGCATTTTTAGGAAAACAACGATAGTTTTGAGGTCGCGCTCGTATACCAGAAAACGTCGCAGCTGCCAGGACCGCTCTCATACGGAGTCGCAGCGTTCTGATATGCGCGTTGGTATGCACTGTTGCTGAACTTATCCAGTTGGAGTGTACGACGAATATATTGCACCACGACTTAAATTTCCGTCATTATAAGGCACATGTAATGCAAAATCGATTCGGAATCTCCTTACCCATGAAAATTTCTGTCGGTAAAAGCAAACCGAAATGGCTCGTGACGACGACTTTATTCACAGTCCATCGATGTCTAATGAAGTGAATAAACAAAACTCTTGTTATTGGCCTTGGGGGGGGGGGGAGATTTCGCCGCCTAGACCAGCAACCGTTTCATTGTGATGGGTAACACTGTGGTATGCGATTCCATTTTATGGCATCCGTCCATATTTTTTTTTTCTTGAAGGTGATAGCGGAGGGGCAAAAATGTGACGTCAGGCCGCTGTGCCTACGTGATCGGAACAGTTTTTACTGATGCACTAGCTGCTAAGTTTTCTCAAGTTAGTGAGGCCCGTTGGTTTCCGTCGAGGTTACGTCGTACGACTGTTTTTCTCATAACCGCATCGTCTTTAGGAATTGTGACATTCTCTGGCTTCCAAGGTCCCGAGACCTGTCAGCATGTGAATTTAAGGAACAGAGTTTGTACTCATCCCCCACCCAATATTGAAGAGCCAAAGGAAAGAATTTGTGAGTAAAAAATTCCGGAATTCCTTCGGAAATGCTACGCCTCATCGTGGGAGACATGCGTGGAAGGTTACAGGAATGCCTGCACAGAGACAGTGATCACCTGGAGGAAATCCTCTTCACAAAATAAACGACATTGCTGTATACTTAATTTGGCAAATACACAGAATTTTTTAAAATCGCCTGTCTCCCTGCCCCACTCCGTAGTCGTAATGCGGATTCTTCAGTGCTAAACCAGGTGGCAAAAACAGTAACCACTGTGCCATGAGGGACTAAGAAATAAAAGGAGACACATTAGCGCCGCTGTGTATATGTGTGTGTGTGTATATACACTAACTCACATTGCACCATTCAACCACTTGACCTGTTTTCACTAATTTTGTTGTGAACGATATGCCATTGGTGTCTACTCCAACGTCGTACTTTATTAGCTGCTTTTCTTCTTTTGGAGAAATGAAAGTAGGCTCATGCGATCTCCATGCTGTCTGTGATCCGCCCTGCTAACTTTTGAATAGCAACCAATCTTTGTGAGACGTGATATGTACATCATGTTACCTGATCCAATTTTGACGGGGTACTTCATAAATCCCCCCATCACTCTGTGTCTGTATATGTAACTCCTGTCGTCGCTAGGCAACGGCTCCCCTATCCTTACTACGCAACGGCTTTATAGAAACGTTACCGCTGCAATTATTACACACGCAACAGTATAAGAATTGTTGGACGCGTCGTTTTATGTGTGGTCCGTGTCATATCAAGGAGAATAGGAGATTCTTCCTCGAACTTCTTCTGGGAAGAGGGCGCCCCACAAAAACAAGACCGAAACTGTCGAACAGTAATAAATATCTGGTCATAATCCCCAGATTTGGCAGGACACCAAAACTAGCTGGCTGACTGACCGACCGACCGTCAGTCGCAATGTGACTTTGACTATGACTAGAACTTCTTGTTCTTTTGTATAACTTTCATTCGACACTTTTCGCTTCTTTAAATATATTGCGATTAGGGACAGAAATGCAAGTATCTCTTCATATGAAGTATCCGTTATTGGTGTGCGATTTGAACCAGAATTTTGAACGTGTAGCTCAATTATAATCTAAGTCCCCATTGTCAGATCTAATGAAACTAATACATTCAGCGGTTCTCAAATTACATCCGACAGGCGGAAGGACCGACATGGCGAAGCTGATCGGCTCATTTCAACTGCTGTTCTTTATGAAAGCCTTCAGAAAATGTTTATTTCCTTTAAAGCAGTAGTTCGTGCCGATTTACGCCAGCATTAAGTTTTGAAGGGCTTTAGCAGAGCCCTTTCATTGCAAGGAGTTGGAGGGTAAATGCATAAACGCAGTGAAGTTGATCAGTTATTCTTAGTCTGGTAGGCACTGTCTCTGCCGTAGAGACTATATACGAGCTTCCAACTGGATGGTTGCATGACCGTATGTTGCATGTGAAGAAACAAGGGCTGTTCGGAAAGTAACCACCATATACGAGTATATTAAGTGACTACTGTAGGAGCGGGGGAGAGGTCGCTCATGCGAGGCAGCGTCACATGACTAATTGCCTTGTAAACTTATCACATAACTGGTCACCTAGTGTTTATTGTTGACTCTACATAGTTACGATGTGTCCTGCTATTGATAATGAAGCCAACCGTGAAATTTGCGCTGTTATCCGCTTTCTTCGCTCTAAAAATATGAGTGCTGCGGAAATCCATCGTGAATTATGCGCGGCGGTTTACAACCAAAATGTAATGAGTGAAGGAACTATACGACAATGGCGTAGAATGTTCAAAGATTGGTGAACAAATGTTCACGATGAAGATCGAAGTGGTCGGCCATCTGTAGTGAATGAGTGATCTTTTTCGAAGTATTGAGCAAAGAACTTTGTGAAAGATGACGCTTTGCAGTTTTAGAACTTCACTTGAATTTACACAAATTTCACGCACTGTGCTGTACGAGATTACCATAGTTAGAATAGGCTGTCACAAGTTTTGCGCAATATGTGTTCCGAAAATGACACAGGTGCGTAGAAAACGCAGAGAATGACTTCGGCTTTGCCTTTTTTTTTTTTTTGATGATCCCACAAAGATGGCGACGAATTCTCAGTCACATCGTACGAGTAACAGGTGATGAAAGCTGGGTTTCATTTGTGAATGTTGAAACCAAAGAGCAGTCAAATTAGTGGATGCACACACATTCACCGAACAAGCCGGAACAAAAAATTAAACGAACGTCTGTCTCCTAGACAGCTGATGGCACGTGGTTTCTGGGACAGGAAGGGAGTGCTGGTGGTGGAATCCATGCAACAAGGGACCACAATAACGTTAGAAGTGTATTGCGAAACAAAAAATACTGTTCAGGGCCATTCAGAACAAAAGGTGTGGAATGCTGACATACGGTGTAGTGCTCCTCAATCACAATGCTAGTCCGCACTCGAGCACTGCTAGGTAATTTAAAGTGGAAGAAAGCAGTCTTCTGGGGTGTAGCGTCGTGTAGATATTGTGTTAACCGACGTTTCGGAGGAACGTATCGCCTCCATCTTTAGTTCACAATGGAGACCGAAATCTTTGATATAGATATTTACAGGAGACCCGACGGTTCTCTGGGCCGTAGAGTGTACCGCAAATCCACCCATACAAACCTCACCCTTAACGCTGCGTCCCACCATCACCCATCCAACAAGCAAGCTATTTTTTCCACATTGGTGCACAGGGCTAGAGCTCTATGCGATCAAGACAGCGTACATGCAGAGTTGGTACTCCTGAGGGACGTTTTCAGGCAGAACGGTTACAACAACCGGCAGATCCGCAGAGTTCGTAACCGTCGTCCGAACATCAGTCGGCCCGATGATAAACCGGACACAGTCGCCTTCCTGCCCTATGTCCTACCCTATATTCAACAGAATCAGCAGAGTGCTGTCCCGGCACATCAAATCAGTGGGCCTGCCTGCAAAAAAAAATTATCTAATTTCCTCCCGCCGGTCAAAGATAGCCTGGGACCAAGGACACCGGGTGTATACAGTATCCTATGCGAGTGCGACAAGGTCTGTATTGGGCAGACGGGCCGTTCAGTGGACACGAGGTTGAAAGAGCATCAGCGGCACTTCCGTCTTGAACATCCGGACAAGTCAGCTGTAGCTGAACACAGCATCGATTTGGGACACCGCATTCAACTTCAGAATACCTCATTCCTCGCCACGAAGACCCGTTACATGGATCGCATCATTAAGGAGGCCATTGAGATTGAACTCCATCCCGACAATATGAACAGAGAGGTGGGTTTTTGTCTCAGCAAGCCTCTCATCGGTTCCCTCAAGAAACCCCCAGGACATGACGCCAGATCCACAAGGTCACGCAATTCCATGTCCGACTCGCATAGCAACCCCCAAGCTTAAAGGTTAATGCCCTCCCATTAACCTTGCCGTTCTCCCCCGACACAATATTCTATACCTGCTCTAGCCTGCTACCTACTGGCCCACCTCCCCAGACCCTTCCGCTCTCCTCTCTACTGATTTCCCATGTAGCCCCTCTCCCTTCCCTTCCTACTCTTATACAGCTGGGTTTATTGTCGTCATTAGTCTAGTTGCACCTGCTCACGCTGGTTCTTCGCTTGCGGATTTTCTTCTTTTTCCTGTTACCGTGAAGATGGAGGCGATACGTTCCTCCGAAACGTCAGTTAACACAATATCTACACGGCGCCACATCCCAGAAGACTGCTTTCTTCATAGTCACGGCCGTGAAAATCTCAAATCTTACACAAAGTTAATAGAAAGTCCGTCGAGTGTAACAATTTGTAGGTCACTTTTTTATCACTTCTGCCTTACATGTTTTGGTTTGACACAACCATCATCAGAGGCACTTACTACAATTATGAAAACACTGTCGTTGTTTATGATGTTCACAGTTATGTTTGTTGTGTGGACGCTGCTACATTATGTTGACGTGTAAAAGCACAACACTTGCTAGGATAGTTGAGTACACTATCGAATTCTCACTTTTCATCCAAAACTGTTTTTAAGTTAAAACGCTAATGTTAAAATATTTAAAACATTTGATGTAAAATGCTAAGCTCCTCCTTGTTAATTCATCCCGAAGATGGGAGATGTCAGCTTGAGGTTGTATGGCTTATGGTTAGATGTTTCCTATGTGCTGTGTGTTGTGTACTCAACACACACACAACAAACATAACTGTGAACATCATAAACAACGACAGTGTTTTCATAATTGTAGTAAGTGCCTCTGATGATGGTTGTGTCAAACCGAAACATGTAAGGCAGAAGTGATAAAAAAGTGACCTACAAATTGTTTCACTCGACGGACTTTCTATTAACTTTGTGATTGATAGTGTAACGTACCAAAAAATGAAACAATTCTCAAATCTTACATTTCAACTGGAAATTCTATGACCACCCTCACAGCCCAGATCTCGCTCCGAGGGACTACCACCTGTTTCCCCACCTGAAGAACTGGTTGGGATCACAGCGCTTCAGCAATAATGAGTTTATGGAAGGTGTCAAAACATGGCTAGGCCCACAGGCGGCAGACTTCTTTGACACAGGCTTACAAAAACTTATTCCCCGATACGAAAAGTGCCTCAATTCAGTCGGTGACTGCGTTGAGAAGTAGCTTAAGTGTGTACGTATTTCTTTTTACTATAATTGTTTCGCGTGTTTCCTAGGCAGCGCGACAAGAAATTTTACGTGGGTCTCGGATTTTGACCAATATTTACTGGCGATCACTCTTTACACTCGCATATACATTTATTCGCACTTATAGCGGCTTCGGACGTTTCCTCTTCCGTGCTATACACTCTCGCCGCTAATCTCAGTGAAGTGTCTTCTGCTCTGCTTGGAGCTCAACTGTCATTAGCTCTCGTCGGTTGCGAACTTACTGGTCTCTTGTCGGATACGAATTTACTGGTCTCCTGTCGGATGCGAACTTACTGGTCTCCTGTCGGATACGAATTTACTGGTCTCCTGTCGGATACGAAATTACTGGTTTCCTGTCGGATACGAACTCTACTGGTCCCTGAGTCTGAGTCTCATTTTACGACTGACGGTCAGTCGGCCAGTCTGTCTTGGCTAAAGCACCCGTCTGGGGCTTGCGACCAGATCTTTATTACTGTTTGACAGTTACGGTCTTTTGTGTGTGTGTGTGTGGGGGGGGCGCCCTCTCTGACGAGAAGACGTGTATTGTCTTTTGTATATGCTGCTGGTTCTTGCCAGCGCAGTCTTCCTCGGGTCCGAGTCTCTTGGTACGCGAGACCATATATTACTGTCTGAAATTTGAGACTTCCCTCTTCGTCGCCTCCCACTACTCTCAGGGTCACGGTGGAGGTATTCGAACCCGCCTCCACACGGGTTCTACTACTGGTCTCTTGTCGGAGTTGGACTGTTATATCCTGCACTCGGACTGAATAGGGAACACCTTTACGGAGGGTTTCTTTTCGCACGTCACAATATGTTTTCCTCGTTGCTTGTTTTGTTAACAGTTCACCGAAGTTACTATCCGAATAGCCCTAGTATTAAGAGGAGAGTCTTAACCCGTTTGAAGATATATGTATTTCGGCATTTGCCTAAGAATTCATTCAGGATATCCGTTAATCCACCGAGATTCCTACCTGCTGTCTTACGAATACAAGTTTAAAACATCTCCATACCAGCCTGCTTGTGGTTGTTGCTGTAGCAAAGACTGACAGATGTGAGAAACCGAGTCCGCAGAAGGTCCTCATACTGATGCAAGTGTCATGCCGTTGCTGCGAAGTGTTGACTGCCCACCAGGGATCTTCAGACACGCACCGTGAAGCGGTGTTCATGTTGCTCCCCTAAGAAAGTTGAATCATGAGTAAATTAAATTTGCAGAATATACTGAGGACGTTTCTTCATATAATTCCTGTTTCTGGATATTCTGTACAGTACTGTTTTCAGTCATGCGCTGTATAAATTGGTACAGTTTTGCGAAGTACTTATATCCATCCCCAAGGAAACCGTCCTGTAGTATTCAAACTTACTTTACTCTTCTGTCCTGAATACAGGACAGCAGATCCTCCGAAACATTGATGCCTGTTTACCAAATTACACGACAGTGAATTTTAATATTCACTGCACCATGGGCCTCATATCTCATGTAGGCACACATGATTTGGAAGATGAGTTTCCTTTGAATGTATTTTAAGGATCGTGTCAGTAATCCGACATACAAAAAAAAAGTTTCCTCAATTTTCCTTTCTGATCCACAGTTTAGTAGACTGGCCTCCTCATTCAGCTTTATAAGTACCCTGAACATATGTCCTAACTTTAAATTATTTACCGCTTTTCCGACTCGAACAAAAGTTTTATACTTTTTCAGTTTTCCCGCTTGTCATATTGTAGAGACAGAAATGTTCTATTTTTTCAGGACTTTCGAGTGTAGATTTTGCTTGGTGTGTTGTTTGAAAGTGTATGATTTGGGAACGACAGTACAGAATTTCATTCATGAGACAATTTAAGAGAAGAGGAGTGCATACAGGTTTTTGGTGATAATATCTCAGCGAAAGAGACCGCTAAGAAGTCCTAGACACAGGTGTGAGGACCGTATTGAAATGGATCTTAGAGAAATACATAGAACGGGGTGTAGACTGGGTTCATCTGACTCGAGAATGGAGACCAGTGGTGGCTCCCTTATGAATACTGTAATGAGCTTTTTGGTTCCATAGAAAGCTGGGAATTTCTTGAGTGGCTGAGCAACTGTTGGCTGCTCAAGAAAGACTCACCTCCATGCAGTTAATCAGTCAGTCTTGTATAAGTGTATTTATTTTAAATCATAATGACATCAACAAAGAGCCGGGCTGGACGACCGAAACGTCGGAGTTCGAGTCCTGGTAGTGTGAAAATTTTTCTCTCCATGTCGTCCAGACCGGCTCAGGGGTGCACCCAACCACCTATCCAATGGGTATGTATGTGGATCTATACATAAATTCACCCATAAGCCTTCATGGTGTAGTGCTTAATTAGTTAAGCACAGGGATAACTTTACCTTACCTTCACCTTTCTTACATCGACGTTATGGATTGCAGGAATGGGATTCAAGTTTTGACGTGCCGTTGCATTCTTCTCTGTCATCTGAACGATTCCACATAAAATTATACTTAGAGAAAGAACTCCACCTAGGATGAACTACAAGATTTGAACATCCAGGCTTCTGAGCGTTTCTGAGATAGTGGGTTACACCCATGCCGTTGAGGGGACATACTTATCCAGTGGGTTGCTCACAGAAGAGTTACAGTTCACCGAGTTACAAACATCGGTAAAAAAGAAAACTTCACAAAATAGCAAGAAACAATTCATTTCAGTTGATAAGACAACTCAGAAAGTTTCATATGAACGTTATAAAATATCCGCTGGATAGTTGTGCTACAGCCAAGCGAAGTGTCAGAATTGCCTGGCCGCAACAAAATTCCATTGCCCATCTGCCCTCCGGATATATCCACTTTGAATATATCCACACGTCGTCTCTGACGACGTGTGTGCTTACGAGACAGCGGTTGTGGCTGTGCCTCAGATTCAATTGCCATTATCCATGGAATTACATTTCAGCAGTCAGGGATCGGTTTTGTACGAGTTCCCAGCAGTGGATATGTGTTTTGCTCTGGGATTCAGCGCTGGTTTTGTCACTGTGGTTGGAGAATGGAGAGGTAACAGTCATGGTATGTTACACATTTCAGTGTGTTGGCATTTGTTTGGAAGGACTGAGAACACTCGCAAAAGAACATCAGGATATTCGGAGCCCATGGCTATAATACCAGTGAGCTAAACTCTGATTTCAAGTCAGCCGCCTTAACACGAGGCCAACCTGTTAGAAGCGCCACTGTGTGAAAGTGTAGGAAGGACTGCCACTGCAGTGGTTGGAATCCATTCCTGCACGTGGAGGGTAATATTGTCACGAATATATGGCTGCATGACTAATAATAACTGGATTTGGAGTGGATGATTCGATTTATTAACACCTCCTTGCAGTGGCGTGCGGTACTATTTTTGGTAAGGGAAGCAGTGGTATCTAACAAACGAACTGATAGCAATCAACTCACCAAAATTTACGTCACTTATTGAGTTAATAAGGTCGTTTTGTATTCTGTTCGATAAACCTGTAAATACTGTACTGTTCTCAAGGTGAACGTTGAGTTTATGATCATATTTCCTCAACAAGTGAACTAATTCCACATAATTACCTCGGTCGATAGAATCCACGCTTTCGTCATGACCACGGAGGCCAAGTTGCCACTTTCCTAAATGGCAGATGACATCAATCTAGCGTTTCATTATTTCTCTATGTAGTATCGTCAGGCGCTTTTGATTGTCAAGTTGACAGTCAATTCGAGATTTCCCGGAACATAACAAGTTGCACTGTTGAAATAATGTGAGTCTGAGAGTTCTCATGTCGTTTCAGTGCTATATAAAGGTTGTTGATATCACCAAACCCAGTCTTGTGCCATACATTTTTTTCATTGAGAAACAATAGGTATAGCCAACAAAACAATTTTCCTATATTACCGCAACCGGATAGCCACTCTGTTTTAGAATACTGTTCCAAATGAAATTTCCTCACACATAATTTGCTTTGTGCTTTAAGTTCTGGCAACTCGCATGTCAATGTCTTTCTATAATTGTTCTTTTCAGAAAAGTCCCTGCTATTAAACCCCCGTTTTAAAAGGCTTTCGATTGCACAGTCGCAGTCGCGTTGTCTGCCAGCATTAATTTTAGCTGTTCCCTGTGCGTATAGTCTAATCATGCCCCTGCCCCTGAACTGCAGTAGTGCATTTGTTTCCCTTAAACGCAGATGGCTTCTTTCTGATGCGTCCAAATACGATCACAAATACAATCTTACGCCATCTAAATATACACTTACAATGTTTTAATAAAACTTAAGGTTACCTATAACACCCAACAAGACTGAAATCACGCATAAACAGTTAATTTTCACATAACCATTGAAAGAACACAGGCCTTCGCTTCCATGTCACAGGCATAAGCCAGCAAACCGCAAGTTTGCTACCTTGCCCACTTCATGTGCGACGAATTCTTACGGAGAATAACGAAGAAAACTTGGTCCGTCACACCAAGCAAGGGAAGGAAGGAGGAGGCATGTGACCTTGAGCAGGAACGCGCGGTAAATGACAATATTCAAATCCTTATTATTGAATTGAATTATTTATGTATTTCTTCTTTTCTTTTCGTTTCTTAACTACGGAAGCAATTCTTCCCTTGCTTCCTTGCACGGCACGCCACTGCCTCCTTGTACAATCTCTCGTAATCACAGTCAGTTACAATAACTCACAGTCAATCTTCAACCAAACCCTTCTTCCTTGACAGCCAAGGACTCCCTCCAATTTCATTCTTGTTCTGCGACTGATTTCTATTGTGGCGCTGGCCATATAGAAAACGCTTCTTGAAATACCTTGTCTATTATTGCGTGCGCGTATTTTGGGAGTTGCCTACAATTGGGTATACATGTCACAATATTAAAATGGATTTCAGAGGAATAACATGTGAATGTATAGACTGAATTCGTCTGGTTCAGGATATGGACCAGTGGCTCTCTGTTGTGCATACAGTACTAAACCTTCGGGCTCCATAAAGGACAGAATTTTTATTGTATGATAGTATTTTTTACCCCCATTCTCGTGATAAGAAAGAAGTGCAGCGTTTCGGAACATAATTCTGTCATCTTTTTTCTATTTGAATATAGAGCATAAAACTAAATAAATGTGTTTTGACAAAACCTGTAGTTAGTTTATGCTGGAAAACATTTGTCTGATACTTCTTTTTTGTATTCATCATAATCTGAAAGAAGGGGACTCATTGTTTCCATTTTTATGCACTCCATACGTAAAGTGCACGCATAACGGGGAGGTATGTCATCTGCATGTTTCATCTCCAAGCCTTCTGAACCGATTTTGATGAGATTCTATTATTGGGGATGACACCAAAAATTGACAGTCAAATTAAGTTTGATTCTTATCAGTTACATATACCCCAGTTGTATTTGAAATTCAAATCAAGCTTTGTCAAATATTATGTTTTTGGACATTATCCATTGTCTTGTCATGTTATTTGCAAGCTTTGTCAGTTTCCTCACAAGTGTCTCATCGTATAAGAATCTCGATTGAAGACCTAGGAATGTATATAGTATGAATATTGTGTTTTGTGGCACTGTGTAATCTAGTAAGTGTATATCAGCGTTGTTGGGGACTTTGTGGCCAAATAATTGTCACTATCATTGCCTTCACATTTTCACATCATTTCTAGTGCTCTTCTGAATTCCATGACTGTGAAATTAACCCTCTGTTTATATTTACAGAGCAACTACATCAAGACGTCCAAATACAGTGTGCTGACGTTCCTGCCACTGAACCTGTTTGAGCAGTTCCAACGCCTTGCCAACTTCTACTTCCTGTGCTTGTTGGTGCTGCAGGTGATCCCAGCCATCAGTTCTCTAACCCCAATCACCACTGCTGTGCCTCTCATTGGTGTGCTGGCACTCACTGCAGTAAAAGATGCCTACGATGATTTTGTAAGTGACAATTAACAACCAGTTGATAGCAAGTACTAAAGAGAACTATTGAAAGCCCACTGAATATTCAATTGGAAAGTTTGACAGTTTCCATCTGTAGGAACACCATCCACTGATTACTCTTGTGTGATGATCCGCTCTTATTTATGAGGGTTGGAACTTTAATAGTGGCAACACTGCTGTAGAAATGCCATGCAACAGAACCAAATACTGTTGCTTATACCACACGTTAGTTACTCGTACATACCTACCTTACCTCAGAGCAAATGGACTTTCCCTTCCACACATCAGGCGCATGTGCAGTGACGAGAAGAACAGAGCCTCGTGTTAGCTGGTGGTCTAATGTAGTGTTGTCACGATGTTTTTGAAACAGGAACAATGGAGTTGGATAAAGATTGAATGTTCCAGAGGCCATACAGCACGATAGTGTCATCAGGGTCTTCAAGAGGCTTGCGGGGAATCTGCATTGCCTTACAGAACAATGGCAAGGTGGGTAAAAGCCTTCAACGAGGGACACCAAAATGTGGCAGACATGTGTTGGCCAGCTCATCCTAATGTCAGTGAAAAAGTGTATGCTCTTTCTGCATTACTGGAGAGTGATCGACCCCATACGATTCATGAGCCGGCCCGAGAGACAGGATTAGCGCATACGACTGTGCTTGACATTCTGAAGGAATGCCTGGACATGAGAAAAATTGCATCATGATGGGTTCCACATGATTTGACAGAAATGCAGAAATGGCAAGCTTGGCTGATTTGTTCGATCAGTGGGGCTGGGAAGTGCTGTACCATCCACCATACTCCACGGACTTTAGCCCTTGTGCCTTTGACTTGATTCCTAAGATGAAGGAACCACTTCGTGGCATTCGCTTCAGAATTGTTTCAGAGATTCTTCAGGCAGTAGACTGCTCCATTCGAACTATCAACACAACAGGCACTGCTAAAGGTATCCTACGACTTCCACATCGCTGGCAGCGGGTTGTACACAATGCTGGTGCCTACATTGAAGGACAGTAAACTTCAAAACATGCATCTGTTTTGTATCAGTTGTAAATAAATAGTTGCCAGTATTAAAGTTCCAACCCTCGTACTATAACTCTCGAGGAATGCTATGGATTTTCAGGGACTGTGCTTGCCATGGACTTTAACAGTTCCAGAAAGGCAGCTTGATAGAATGTGCATAATAATTCAGTTCAATTATTTATTTTTTTTACATGCTTAATCAACAGTCCAAGTCCAGTTATAAAATAAACACCAGAAAGAATGGAAACAAACAAACAAACACACATAAACAAAGATGAAAGACAAAATAAGGTAACGATGGAAAAAGTCCAAAACCCAGTAATTCTGACTGGTGAAACTAGTTAGGCTGATTAAAATGTGTTTAAACGAAACCTGTAGTAAAGTTCATATAAGTAAACATTTATCTAATACCTTACCTATTCAAAGTGGTCTAAAACAAGGAGATGATCTATTGTTACTGCTTTTTACCTCTTCTTTAGAATATGCCATTAGGAAGGTCCAGGAAAACTGGGTGTGACTAGAATTAAATGGGACACATCAGCTGCTGATGTGAATCTACTGGGAGATAGCATAGCTAACATAAAGAAAAACACAGAAACTTTTAACTGACACTAGTAAGGAGGTTGATCTAGGAGTAAATGCAGAGAAAAGTAAGTGTATGTTGATTTCTTGTTACCAGTATGCAGGGCAAAATCATGACGTAAAGGTAGCTAATAGACCCTTTGAAATTGTGGCACAGTTCACATATTTGGGAAAGGCAGTAACAAATCAAAATGTAATTCAGTAGGAAATTAAGAGGAGATTGAATTTGAGTAATGCTTGTTACGATTCAGTCTAGAACCTTTTGTCTTTTCACCTTCTGTCTAAAGACACAAAAGTTAGAATGTACAATAGTATAATTTTGATTGTGGTTTTGTATGGGTGTCAGACTTGGTTTCTGGCATTAAGGGAAGAACATAGACAGAAGGTGACTGAGAACAGGGTGCTAAGCAGAATATTTGGACCAAAGAGGTGAAGTGACAGGAGGTTGGAGAAAACTGCTGAATGAAAAGCTTCATAATTTGTACTCTTCACCAAGTATAATTAGAATGATCAATTCAGGGGAGGATGAGATGGCCAAGGCATGTACCATGCATGGGGGAGAAGAAGGATGCATATGTGATTTTGGTGGGAAAGCCAGAAGGAAAAGACCACTAGGGAGAGCTAGACATAGGTAGGAGGATAGTATTGAAATGAATTTTGGAGATATGATGGGGTGGTATGTACTGGATTAATCTGGCTCAAAATAAAGACCATTGGAGGCACTTTTGAACACCGTAATCAACGTTCTGGCCCCATATGATGATGGGGGAAATTCTTGAATAGGTGAACAACTGACAGCGTCTCAAGGACTAAGCTGCATGGAGTTAGCATATGATGGAAGCAATCTGTAACTGCTCTTTTAAAGAATTTAAGCATCATATGTTGTTACATGAGGAGAAAATAGTAAAACGAAGAGTGATCTAGTTCTAACTCCTTTCTGTGCAATAGGGAGAGATGAATAACTTCTTGGTCCAATCGTAAAGAGTCCTATTGTCGTTGTCTTGGAGGCGTCTTTATTTGGCAGAGCCAAACTATAATACTCGCTGAAACACCGCTGTTTATTGCAGCCATCTTCGGACTTTATTCATAATAAACTTAGATTAGTTCTGCTTTTAGTTTCCATGAAAATGACATGTCAAACTGCCATATTGGGTGCAATACTTATTCGACTTGAATCAGAGCATGTGATCATCTCTGTCTGCATCCGGCATCTGCAGAGTTGCATTTGTTGTTGGATTATAAGTTGGCATTATGTAAATATGTGTATGTCATTAACATTGGAAGCCTTTGATCTGTAAATGTAAGTTTTATGAATTTAACCAGAACTCATTGTTTAACAGTTTAATTTATATTGTTATGACATGACTTTGTTGCAGATGCTCATTTTGATATGTGTTGACGTACTGAGACCAATTATTTATTAATTTGAAAACGAACTCCTTTGTTCTTCATATATATGTGTACATGTAATGAATTAATGTTGTCTGTATGTGATAGAATTATGAGTTGGGTTGTTTAGTAACAGATTAATATTAAAATATTAAATAAATATTAAACTGGAGCTTAGAGAGATAGGATGGGATGGTATTGATTGGATTGATCTGGCTCAGGATAGGGACCAGTGAAGGGCTCTTGTGAACACGGTAATGAACCTTTGGGTTGCATAAAATGCGGGGAAATTCTTGAGTAGCTGCAGAATTGGCGGCTCCTCCAGAAGGGCTCGGCTCCATGAGTAAGTAAGTAAGTAACAGCTAATTAATCTCTGCAGCAGCGTCATATGAGTGACTCGCAAGTGAACAATCGACGGTCTAAAGCATTGCGAGATGGAAGACTGGTGGAAGAGAAGTGGGCAGAGGTGCAAGTTGGTGATGTCATTCGGATGGAGAATGATCAGTTTGTGGCAGCTGATGTATTGTTGCTCTCCACTAGTGAACCCAATGGACTCTGTTTCATCGAGACAGCAGAATTGGATGGGTAAGATAACATTTGGTTAAGTAGGCAATGAATTGTATCATGCGCGCATGCATGCGTGCGCACGTGTTACAATAACTGATCCAAGAAAGACAAGCATAGAATAATAGATTCGTTCTGTTCTCACCCCTCTTCTTTGCATGGAGAGCAAAAAGTTTAATGGGGCTTTGTGTCAGCAACCCGTTTTAAACGGTACAGAGTGACTTTGAGTACTCTTGTCTTCTTAGTACTCTCAGAAAATGTATGTAGAAATCATGTGGGTTTGATTCCCAATGAGGTCATTGGATTTTTGAAATGGCCTAATCCTTTCAGCCGTGTTATGGCCCTGGGGCCGACTTGGCCTCTAACAGAAATAGGTACCTGGAGTCTTCCTGACGGTTAAGGGCAGCCAGCAGATGTGGCTGATATCGCTGCCATCTGTGAGCCGATTGTCTAAAAGTGCGGAACCTTGATGTCTCACATCCCTGGTGCCTGTTGCAGGGATAGCTCTGCTTTAGGAGGAGGGTGGGGGGTGGTGTGAAATCAACATTTAACAGTTTAACTTCTCTGATGAAATTTTTTGTTGTAAAGATGTGTATATTTCCCTTCTGAAATCCGTGTTTAATTATAGTGACCTTTATTATCTCTCCAAATAATTTATTAACCACCCACCAAAGTTATATGATGAAGACTTTGATGCTTCACCAGCAATATACATTTACAGCTAAGGAATAATTCTCGTATTTACTTTGATCACATAATTTATGCTTGGAATACAGGAACAGGCTTATCTAGAATAAATTGTTATATTGTGAAAATAAATTTTATGGTTGTCTTGTTGTACATGAAAGTTCTTGAAAGTATTCCCTACTACTAGAATAGCATTGTCATCATTAATTTGCTCTCTTTTCTCACTGAACTACCAAGCTCTTCTGTCTACAGAATAGTAATCTCAGGTTAATATTCTTCATAATGTCCAAATGAGTTATCAGTAACCTCTTAAGATATTATCAGGGAAATTATTCTATTTCTAAACAAATAAGTAGAAGCTTGTAAGATTTGAGGCTTTCACGGCGGTGACTATGAAGAAAGCAGTCTTCTGGGATTTGGCACCATGTATATGTGGTGTTAACCGACGTTTCGGAGGAACGTATCGCCTCCATCTTCAGGGTTGAAGAAGTATAGGTAAATCTGCAAGCGACAACACCGTGAGACACGGTCAAGCAGACTAAAGAACATACCGGTCATCTCTAACCTCTATATGGAGGACTTCGAGGAGAGGGCACTTGACTTGGCCCCACACAAGCCCCGCTGCTGGTTTCGCTACGTGGATGACACCTTCGTCATCTGGTCACACGGTCCCGACAAGCTCCAGGACTTCCTGAACCACATAAATAGTATCAACCAGTGCATCCAGTTCACTATGGAAACTGAAACTGAAGGCCACCTCCCCTTCCTGGATATAGATATTTACAGGAGACCCGACGGTTCCCTGGGCCATAGAGTGTACCGCAAATCCACCCATACTAACCTGTACCTTAACGCTGCGTCCCACCACCACCCTTCCAACAAGCAAGCTGCACTTTCTACATTGGTGCACAGGGCCAGAGCACTGTGTGATCAAGACAGCCTACATGCGGAGTTGCTGCTCCTGAAGGATGTATTCAAGAAGAACGGATACAACAACCGGCAGATCCACAGAGTTCTCAACCGTCGGCCCAACATCAGCCGGCCTGAAGACAAACCGGGCTCAGTCGCCTTCCTTCCCTATGTCGGGACCATATTCAACCGTATCAGCAGAGTGCTGTCCCGGCACAACATCAAAGCAGTAGGTCTGCCTCCATACAAATTATCCAGTTTCCTCCGGCCGGTTAAAGACAGCCTGGGCCTAAGGACACCGGGCGTATACAGTATCCCATGCGAGTGCGGGAAAGTCTATATTGGGCAGACAGGCCGCTCCGTGGACACGAGGTTGAAGGAGCATCAGCGGCACATCCGTCTCGAACATCCGGACAAGTCGGCCGTAGCTGAACACAGCATCGAACTGGGACACCGCATTCAGCTTCAGAATACCTCCATCCTCGCCACCAAGACGCGCTATATGGATCGCATCATTAGGGAAGCCATTGAGATCGAACTGCATCCAGGGAATATGAACAGAGAGGATGGGTTTCGTCTCAGCAAGTCTTGGAAACCCCTTATCTGTTCTCTTAAAAACACCCACCGGGATATGACGCCAGATCCAGGAAGCCACAAGGCCATGACCAACCAACATAACAACCCCCCACCCTCAGCTCACAGTTAAAGCCCAGCCATTTAACCTTGCTACACTCTCCCCTACACAAAATCACGCTTGTCCCGGCTCCCTTCCCCCACCCCTCCCACACCACCGCTTTCACTTGTTTACTTGCAGTTCATCCCCTTCCCTCTCTGCTCAACGGTATGTTCTTTAGTCTGCTTGACCGTGTCTCACAGTGTTGTCGCTTGCAGATTTACCTATACTTCTTCAACCCTGAAGATGGAGGCGATACGTTCCTCCGAAACGTCGGTTAACAATATTATATTTAACACCACATATACACGGTGCCAAATCCCAGAAGACTGCTTTCTTCAAGTAGAAGCTTCATTACGGCATTCTTGGGCCTGCTTGATAATTGTGATTGCAGTGACAGTCATCCCCGGTGGAGATCACATTCCTGCAAACTTCATAAAAATAATGCATCACTTCCGTGGGATAATGTGTGTTCCTTGAATTACATTCTTGTTCCTTGTCTGAATGATAGAGTTGCATATGGCATTAAATGACATGTAAGCAGTAGTACCATACTTATTGATTAAATCAAGAGAAAGATAATTTTCATGATTACATCTGACTGGTGAACCATTGTAATATGAAGTCAGGATTTGAACCTGTAGTGTTATAATCATTTATGTAAAATATCCAACGTTCCCACCAGTATTTATTATTATATCTTAAATTACAGGGAGACAAACTTGAAATGCCGCCAGTGCCTCGTGGAGACAGCAGAAATGAGTCAGGATGACTCGTTAATAGGGGCCTTCAATGGGGAGATTGTTTGTGAAACACCAAATAATCTTCTAAATAAGTTCGAAGGGACATTAGATTGGAAAGGAAAGAGGTAATTATTCATAAAAGATATTCATATCCTGGGAAGGTAAGAAATTATATTGAGCAACGAATTATCTGCCTTGCCCATTGTATGTTATATTTATTTATTTATGGTTCACTTAACGACTCTTCTCAGTATCACACATAGAATTATTAGTGAATAACTTCTTGGAAAGGATGCGGGAGGAAGTAGTTCGGGCCAAATTTGAGGTAAGATTTTTGCAGTTTTCCTGGAGAGAGTAAGGAAAACTTCAGACATGCAGACTGATTTCTGAGCCAAGGACCAAGGACCTACCAAATGTAATGTAGGAGTGCTATCCACTTATTTAATTTGAATGAATTGTTAAATTAGGTTATTCAGTTTCAGATAACTGCTTGTTACCTTAATTTTAAGAAGGCTTTCCTTTGTGAATAAATCCCGATTTCTCTTATTGATAATAAATATTGGTTAAACATTGAGAAAAGCTTCTCTGTTAAGTTGGTAAATTGCTCTACCTCAAATGGTTAATTTACTTAAAATTTATCTTATATTAATGCACATGTAGGTCACATTTGTTATTCCAGATTTTCACCTCATTAATAGTGATGCAACCTGAGTACATATCAGACTGGTTGCAGTTAGCCTTATATATGTTTCAGCCTTTCAGGGTAATTGTAAGAGGCTCAACAGTAAAAGGAACTTGCTTTAAAATTGTTAAGGCTCTTGGTGTACTAATTTATACAATCATAATAATAAAATAAGTTAAAATTGTAAATATTTAAATTTTGCAATAAAAAACTCCTTTTTATTTTATCATCTGGTTAATACTTCTTGTTGTTGCTTGTTAAATGTCTGTTGGATTTATGTAGTGCCAGTACGTGTATTGGATTCATGTTAATTAAGTATATAACAGTTCTGGTGCATTCACTCACTGTCATTTAATTATCACAGGAACCACAAGACTTACAGAAAGATGTATTGACCATAAAATATGTATTTCATTTTTCGTCGAAACATTTTGTGCTGTTGTAAATTTTTAGTTATTTAGACATGAATTAAGTGAAGGTGTAGGAGTTAATATGTGTAGACATTCGTGTGAAATGCCTATTATTGTTGTCTGATTTTTTAACAAACATTTTAATAGGTCACAAATTTTGAACTCCCCAGTACCAGATTTCATGAAGATTTGCTCAGGAGTTCTCAAGTTAGTTCATGTGTACAGACAGAAGGTCATAGCAGTTTTAGTAAGTGCTCCATAGGGATGCAAACATTTCCCAAAAACAGGATGTGTTTATGAAGTGAATTAAAAGTATGTTACATGCATAATCTGTTCTGCCAGAAATATAGTCATAATTATGTGTCTTCTCAGTTCATTGAAGCAACAGTGGGTGTGAACATTACAGATGGACGTACATGTTAATGTTACATATGTACACACATACATATTTCCTTGTGTTAGTATTCTCAGATTAATAGTGTGTTAAATGACACTTGTCATAGGAAAACCCTGATGTAAGATGTTCTCACAAACTATCGCTTCCCGTGTTTACATGTTGGTTCTCTGTCTGCTGAGAGATGTCTAGACTCTAGCTTCAATGCACATTTTTGTTTTCTTTTATTCAGATTAATCCATAAATTAATAGGCATTTTGAAGGTGAAGAACATGCAAATGTTATGTAATGCTAAAAGCATGATAAAAAGTAGTATACAAATAAGAAGTTCTGAGCAGATCTCACATCTACTGTCCTATTGCATAAGGTTTTAATCCTACAAGTTACTATTATTATTGTTATTGTATTTTATTTTTGAGAAGAAGTATAGACTCTGTCCACATTGAAATTGTTGGATGTAACCTCAATGTTTCATACCATTGCCATATTTAGTATTATTGACACATACTATTTTATATACGATTATAATGTGTAAATGATTTTGTCATCCTGTACCATAAATCAGTAGGGAGAAGGGACATGGAAAGGCCTAGAAAGAGATGGAAGGATAGTTGTTACAGAACAGACCTGAAGGTCCACGTCTTGAAGCTGATGATATAGTTTTGTCCTTAGGTTTTGCATCTTTTGTCCAATGTACAGGAAGGTTCTTACCTTTCTTGACCAATTCACAGCTCAGTACTTTATGGTGACTGGTGGACAGCTGGCTATGAGGCACATCTGAATTTTTCTGATGAATCAGTATGTCTGATGGCCAATAACATTTGGAATTAAGGAAAGTTATTAACTTTGTTAACTGCTTGGCAGCATTATATTTCACAGTGAGTAGTGAGGTTCATGCATTGGAATTTTTTTATGGTTTGTAAGTAGTGGGTGGCAGTATCAACTCCATTAGCTGTTTGTTCTCAGTTAAAATTCATCAGCAGTGTATTCTGTCGTGGTGAAGTATTCTTTAGAGCAACATGTATTGCTGTATGACACCTGCATGAAATACGGATCTCCTAGAAAATGTTGATGAAAATTTCAATGTAAATTTCATGATGAAAAAGAGTTACCAGCAGTCAAACAATTTACAATTTGGTGAACAAACTTAGATCAACGGGACGCTTAATAGACAAGAAACAATAATATATATGTGCCAAGTGCTTACTGAGGAAAAGTTAGATAACATAGGAGCCAGACTTTATCATACACCTAGAAAATCACTAAAAATATCTAGCTTAAGAGACTGTAGTGTCAGAGTCTAGTGCAAGAAGGGCAACAAAATTTCTGAAGCTTAGACACTGTAAAACAACAGTAATCCACACCTTGCAGCTGCATGATCCAGATAGCAGGGTTCTTTTTTGCAATTGGTTTCTGCAGTCTGTCATTGAAGGTGAGATCGATCTGTGATTAACGGGGAGATCATTTTCAACACCTCCTGTGATCTGCGATTTGTTGCTACTTCGTTCCAAATGCTATTGACCAACAGTCATATTGATTCGTCAGCAAAATTTGTGTGTGCCTCATAGATGGCGGTGTACCAGTCACCATGAAGTGCAGAGCTGTGAACCAGTCAACAAAGGTAAGAACTTCCCTGTACAGAGATAAATTTGAAGGCTTGCAGAGTAAAATTCCATGCTTTGTTTGGCCTCAGCACATACACAGGGCACCAGAAGGGCTGTACAAAAAGAAGACGCTGGAATTCATTTTATATTGGACATTCACCAGTTTCCAGATTACTTGGGTGTCAATATATTGTATATTCTACCTTTAAAGATTAATTTCTCAAACATAAGGTGTAAGAGTTATACTGGTGCAATTTCATCTTCATTTTTCTGTAATTGAGGTGTACCATGCACAACTGAGGTGTGTAAGATACATGTCTAATCATTTGTAGCCGAAGAATATCCTGTCTTGTAAATATATATATATCATAGGGAACCCTACAGTTCTTCTTATGATGAAAACAGTAAAGTTAGACATATACAATTAATGGACTATTTAAAATGAGGAGAGAGCACTTGACAGTGAGTAAACAGATTGTTTAGAGAGCACTGGCTCTGAATAACCTTAATCTTATCTATCATCCTGCTTTCTAGCTATATTCTACGTCTCCACCAACTGGATGTGGTCCTGTGTTGATCTCCAAATTATAACAGTTTAATTCTTTAA
>NW_019741302.1:1211216-1222706 GCF_002891405.2 Cryptotermes secundus | reverse complement strand
GAAAGTGAGGAGGAAGAATTGATTGGCTAGCGCGCGTAATGGTGTAGACGCGGGCTAGCGCCGAGCGTAGTATAAATGCGATCGTTTGAAGCAATCTGATTGGTTAGCGCGCGTGATGGTGAAAAGTGATGTGAAGAGCGAGCGTTGCAGAAATGCGTGATAATGTGGGATGTTCCCACAAAGGTAATCACCAAGGAATGAACAAAGACTAAGTTGAAATTAGAGGATAGTGTTAAAATTGATATGACTGAAGGGTAGGGTGTGAAGATGTGGGGAGGATTTAACTGGTAGGACAGTGTACAATGATTGACTTTCATGCACATGGGAATTATCTTTTGGATTCCAGAAAAACGTGGAATAACTAATAACGTTTTGAAAGAAGACCGCCACTGTGGAGCTCCCAAGTTAGACACCTAATGCTTCATTGTGCATTATGGACTTCCTGCAACTGTAAAATAATATGCACTATTTTGTTATGTTAAGAAACTTCAGTAGTTTTATATAAACTCATATCTATTTGTTAACACAAACGTATCTTACTTGTAGGTTCCCGTTGGATAATGACAGAGTGGTGTTACGTGGCTGCATCCTGCGGAACACGCATTGGTGCTATGGTGTTGTCATCTTTGCTGGAAAGGATACCAAACTCATGCAGAATTCGGGCAAGACCAAGTTTAAGCGCACAAGCATCGATAGGTTATTGAATTTCATAATTATAGGGGTAAGAGCATACAAAAGAAGTACAGTATATTTAATGTTAGAAATTGCAGTGGTTGTAAATGAAAATAAATGTGGAGTTCCACTTCTTATATTAGAAGATTGTGAGAGAGTTGCTCTGTGAAATGGTATTAACAATGAACTGTGGCATACCAAAAATGTATTTGTTAAAACGAAATTTCATGGTACATGAGTAAAATCTGCAATGGATGTAATAATGTATACTGTACTAACTGTGCTGTATTGTCTTGACGATGGGGAACTGTCTCACAAATGAAACTGCTAAATAAATGTAAATCATTACTCCTGGTATCTTTTACTACTTCATACGTAGTAGCAGCATCTGAAGTTTCTACAACCAATTTTATTTCTGTTTTGCATGTTTCACCTTCTTGACCCTTGAAAGTCCTTTAAATTTGAATTCTCTTGCAGTCCAGCTGGTAGATAGAAACAGATTTCGAATTGACAGTTAAAAGAAATTGGTATATTATGTTCTTGCAGTGAACGTTTTTATGTGCTTCATATGTAATTCTTTATCCCATATTATGCATGTAAATGTTTTGTCAGGAATTTCATTAATATGAAGCGATCTTTCTCGATAAAAACCAATGATAATTGCAGGAATAAGATGTGTTATATGGGTGTTTGTCAGTAATACCTTAAAAAAGTTAACAAAACTCTTATATGGATCACCAAAAAAATGTCTACCTTTGGCTCACTTTAGCACTTCTACATAAACGTTATGGTTATATAGGAATTATAGTCCAAAACAATATGGCAAAGTCTTATGTACCAAGATGTAACTCTCATGTGACAAAAACTAGTGCAACATGTATGAAATATTGTATGTATCCAGCAAATTTAGGGGTGAAATTTAGTATGCATTGATGACACATTTGAATTTGCATAGTTCTCTGCTAAAGTTGGTAAATATTATTATATTATTAGTTTCTGTACATTAGTAATGTATTTATGGCACATTGTTCCAGATTGTGTTCTTCCTGCTGTCCATGTGCCTGTTCTGTATGATAGCCTGTGGGATTTGGGAGACCATCACAGGTGTTAACTTTCAGGAGTACCTGCCCTGGGACTCACTTGTCCCCACAGAGCCACTCAGTGGTGCTACTGTTATTGCTTTCCTCGTCTTCTTCTCTTATGCCATAGTGCTCAACACCGTGGTGCCTATATCTCTCTATGTCAGGTATAGTAACCACTGTTTTATTTTTAGAGTTAGATCATTAAGAAGAACTCCTATTTGTAAGGACTGATTGACCTGGAAGAATAAAAGAGAAGGGACTCTTAAACAAAATATTCTGCTCATTAGCTTTAAGAAGAAGAAATAATAGTTAAGTCAGCCACTAGAGTTTAATTTTAACAGTTTGTGGCTTACCTGTTTTGGAATCTGAAATTAATCACAAGGACATTGACAAAAGAATACTGTATGTCAGTTCTAGGGCTGTACTATTAAAGGAGTATGCAGTCCTAGGCTGAGTAAATGCTTGTATCATGGGTTCAGATCTGCTCTAGGGCATTGATGTTTGTATACATTTTATTTTCACCATCACTCACTGTACTAATCACGGTAATACATCTAATTTAAAAATTCTACCATGACCTAGCTCACACATGCAAGTAAAATAATATGACTTGAGAGTACTGCAGAGTGATACCCAGGTCTAAGCAAACAGAAAATGTGGGGAAATACACTCTGAGAAGGGACAAAAATAATAGGTGTAATAGGCAGCAAGCTTCATTTTTGCAGCCCATTTCACAATAGCCTGAAATGCTTGACTGCATATAGTATCCATGCAAGAATTTGTTCTGTCTTCCTCTCATTCTTTCTTCCTACCTTCCTAGATTATATTTTAATGGCCATACTGCTTCCAACCAGTGTTTATGACAGAGTTTTACCCTGGGATGCAAGCATTGCACTTGCCATCTAATGGCTTTTTTCAAGGTAATTTCCATTTATCCTGCAGGACATAATATTGATTTCTTATTTTTTCAGTGTGGAAGTTATCAGATTTGCACAGAGTTTTCTTATTAACTGGGATGAGAAGATGAACTATGAAAAGACCAACACCTCAGCGAAGGCACGAACCACCACCCTCAATGAGGAGCTGGGCCAGATTGAGTATATCTTCTCTGACAAGACTGGAACTTTAACACAGGTAATACCTGTTCATGCTTGCCAGTAAGATTGATAGGACCTCATACGGCTATTCATTGGTGTACCTGCCTTGTATTGTCATATTTTCTTGAATATCTCATGCCTGTGAATAAGCTGTGCACTCCATTTTTCAGGAGGAAAAAGAAATACAGATAAAATGTATGTGAATTTGTTAAAGTATTGAAGTATATCCTAGATTTTGAGTACAGGGTTTCTTGAATATTAGAAGACATGTTCTTCAGTTATTTCCACTATATCGATGTATCTTCCAGGATGTGACATTCTGGCAGTGGAAGACACTTGTTCTTTTCCTAGTACACAACTTGTTTGTTGCATTTAATACCACAAGCCCTCCCATTTCTCATTCATGTGTTCATGAAGCTCTTCTGTGTCATATTTATTCTGTCTCTTAAATTTAAGTTTTTTGCCATTCATGAATGACTGTAAACACATGCCTGTAGTTGTAGTACTCACATTTAGCAGAGTACATGCACATCACATTACAGATTAATGTCCACAGATCAGATTGCTTCCACTGCTACACACCAGACATAGCTGCACGTAGGTATGCAGAAGGAAGAACTTGTGTGATTGTTAAGGTGATATTGAAATGAATAGAATGCCAGCCTTGTAAAAAGTAGGCTGCACACCATTGCCAACCTTGGAATGAATAAACAGACCATTTGCTGTTGGAACCTTGTCATAAATTAGCTGAGCGTCTCACTATTTGGTCGCATATTTTTAGATAGAAGCATGTGGGTTGTAAGAAAAAATACAGCATTAGGTGTGTGCAGAGTGATGTCAAGTATTGGTACCACAGAACAAGGCTGTAACTGTGGATGATGCTTTGATGTATGAGAGACAGATGACATGCGGAAAGTACCTAGAGATTATTTCTGTGACAGTGAAATTTGTGATGCATTTATCAGATCAATCAGAAACACACAATTACCCAGGCTCAAATGTGTGGATGAGTATTTAGAGTCCATGTTTCTTGACACACATTATTAAGCATTCCATTCAATTGTGTAACATTAATGCAATTGTCTCAGTGATTGTTGCCTAAGAGAATTGTAAAGATTAACTTCCAGAATCACTGATTTGCTTAATTTCATTAATTAAATAGAGGCTTTACTGTAATTTGATACCAGAAACATTATTTTTCTAATTGAATTTATCCTTCTCTTGCAGAACATAATGACATTTAATAAGTGTTCCATCTCATGTAAATGTTATGGTGATCTCATAGATGAAGCAACAAATGAAGTGATGGAGATTACCGAGGTAGGTTAAATTTTGTTATTATGTGTGAGAAATCTTAATTTCTTGTTTGATTTATATATTGTTATTCATATTTGTGTATATGTATGTGTATTTAGTCTACATTACTGTTTTCTGTATATTATGAAAATTTTCCTCGTAGATTGCTTTAGAAACGGCATACGTGTATTACATATACACACACATATTATACACAGGTGGTATCGGAAAGTTCCCAGACTGTTAATATCGTAACTGCCTCAGTGAAAAAGATGGAAGGGGAAGCCAAGGTCACAATTCTGCAAGCCTATTACATCAGTCTGCCATGTGACACTGTGCTGTGAACACGCATTGTTTTTACAAGAATGCTTTTTCTACTTCAGTTTATCTGCAATGGATGGCAAAATTGACCAACATGCCTGCATTAAATTTTGTGTGAAGCACAGTAAATCCAGTACTGAAACCTAAAATGCTTCATGAGGCTTTTGGAGAACATTTTTTAAGCCAAACAGCGGTTTTTGAGTGGCATTCACGTTTCAAGGCCAGTCAAGTGTCAGCTGAAGATAAACGTTCAGAGTGACCAAGCACCAGCAAAACGACAGAAAATGTTGAAAAAAATCCAAGAACTCATCCATAAAGACTGTTGCAGAACAATCCATGAGCTCACAGACACCGTTTGGATCAGTTACAGAGTTTGCCAGGAGAGCTTAACCGAAAATTTGAACATGCACCATATTGCTCCTTCATCACAACAACATGCCTGCCCACATGTCCCTGAAAACCACAGAGTTTCTGACTAACAGCAACATGATTGTTGTTCCCCAACCTCCCTACTCACCAGACTTAGCCCCCTGTGATTTCGCTTTGTTTCCCAAATTGAAAATTAAACTGAATGGAAGTTTTGAAACAGTGTCTGACATCCGAAGGGAATAGTAAGCAGTACTCAACAGCATGAAGGAAAATGACTTCCAGTGTGCTTTTTAAGCATGGAAAAAATAATGGGATCGCTCTATATGTTCCCAGAGAGACTATTTTGGAGGAAATGGCAGCCAAAATTTAGTAAATTAAGCCAGCATTTATTTTTTGACATAGTCCAGGTACTTTCCGATACACCTCATATGTATGTGCGTTGTTTCAAACTCTTTAACAATAATATGCAAACTGCATGAATTTTTCCATTTAAGAACAGCTGAAATTGTCATTGTGTGTCCATTTGTATTTGCTAGTATTAAATACAGGTTATGGGAGACATTTGAGAGGTTTCCTGTGAGGACCAGTGTGTTCTACGGACACGTTGAGCCAGTAGATATCTCATGTCACAACATACAGTAGTCTCACAGTTCCTCACATGCAGATTAACCACTGGACTTAGAACCCCACAAGTATTGATTATAGCTTCCAATAATGATGTGTTGCCCATCACATCCATTGGAGTAATTTGTGTCAGTGATGTTTTGCGATTTGCAGTAGACAATACATCTTCACATCCTATAGAAACTTGTATATTTATCGCTTCTTGCACCGCTTGTCATTTAACAAGGGTTGTTTTCTTCTGTTTGGAGAGCTATTTATCTCATTGTTCAGTGACAGGCAGCAGCCTATAAATAAAGTATATGGTTCTCAGGGTTGAATTCTGGATAGTAAGTGTGTATTTCTAGATTTATGGATTATGCATTGCTTTTAATTGTCTACTTCTCCCCCTAATTATCATCATTAATCAAGATTTCACTATACTTGCCTCTACTACTTCTCCCCCTAATTATCATCATTAATCAAGATTTCACTATACTTGCCTCTACTACTTCTCCCCCTAATTATCATCATTAATCAAGATTTCACTATACTTGCCTCTACTACTTCTCCCCCTAATTATCATCATTAATCAAGATTTCACTATACTTGCGTGTATCGCCTGTTGAGCTTGATCACTTGATCACTTGATGTACTTCATCCTTTTGTAAGGCACAGTCTGTGCTCAGATTGTGCAATAATGATGTGACAGTACAGTTCATTACATTTTTAGATTCAAATCAATATCCTTGAAGTGCCTTATACTTTGAAGATACGATGCTGACCACAAGAACTACCAAACTTGGAAATAAATCTTGGAGATCTTGGCTTTCATAGATGAAGTTTCTATGTAATTTCAAAATGACTGATTGGTGCAAACGTATTTGATGTAAATGATAGGGTTCTGTCCGATATTTGAGTTTGGCATGACTGCAACTATGGAGAGTAGTATCCTCTGAGAAGTTTATTGCAGAGATTTTATTGGCATACTCTTCAACCCAGGAGATGAATGGAGTATATTCCTCCAGAATATCACTGAACTTCTAGCAGACTACATGGAGTGACATCCTAGAAGATAGTACTCTTCCACTGGGTTTTAGATCATGACAGGAAGTGTGTTAATGGAGGAAAATGTGAATACTTACAGAAGCAACCCTAGCAGGACTATTATTAGCCTGAAACTTTGGAGTGTAATAGAAACATCTGTCTACAAGGGATTTAAAGAAACAAATACACAAAAGTTACTGACCCTGGATTACAATGAGCGATATAACGGAAAGTTTTACATTATTGCTTGCCCAGCGGTACAAGAAGGTTTTGCAGTTCGAAAGAGGATTTTTTTTTTGATAGTCTGTGGCAAAGTAGCACCTGCTCCTGCTGTGCTGGCACATTCTGTAAAAGAATAGAAATATTTACTAATATGACCTTTGCTATATGTTTTCTCTGCAGTTTGTGTAAAAGCATACAGTATACTGTTTTAAGACAAGAATGACACTATCAGGACATATAAACTTAAGCATTTATGTAATGTGATATTCTCATGCAGGAGTGAAATTTTCATGTAGAATGTAATCATAATGTAAATGTCAAGAAAAGAAAGCTGATGACTCAAAGAGAGATAGAGATTATATGTGCATTAGTATGTATAGGCCTGTTCCATCAGTAATGGAGATGAACCAGGGTGCATGATGATAACCGAAAGTGACTATGGATTCTTCAGGTGTTATTAAGTACAATATTGGATCCAAAATTACATCATGATTTCAGGTTGTGTTCCTGTTTTCAGTGTATAAACATTTGTGTGCTCCATTGCAGTTCGGGAAATTTTATACACATTTTCAATATTCTTTATTTTGTAAATTTTCATTTTAGCATATAAGTTTCCAATATTTATGAAAATTTCTGTAGTCATATTTCATTTAAATTAATGCTAGAGTGAGAGCATATGGATTGTATGTTGAAAATATGGAAATATTGTAGGAATAATATTATCAGCTTTGTATGTGACAAATTATTTTGCAAGAAATATTTGGGAAAGAAAAAGGGGATAAACTTCTGCATTTGAGTTTTTAATTAAGTATTTTATCTTATTTAGTAGCTTATATCTTACTGTGTCCCATGTAGCAGCCATAGAGATGTCCAGTATTAACAGATTTATTAATCCATTTGAAAGTAATAGTAGATGTACCCATCATCTGAACAGTAACTATAACCAGGTCTTGCTTTCAGGCTTTCACAGTGGTGTGGTTCTGTTAGTGATCCTATTTTTGACAATGGCACCATCTAGATGCAGCTGTATTGCTGACGTTATGAGGATTCTTACTGTCTCCATCTTCAAGGCAAATTTGGCAATACAGCTCACATCTGGATGGTATCACATTAAATAGGATCAGTTTTAAGACTTGCTGGTTACACAGATTTTTTTCAAAAGGTTTGAAGGTATCTGTATATAATTCTGTGGAATTTGATCAGCTTTTGGTATATATTACTGTAAACCAGATCACAATAAATAGAGTAAAATCATGCTGGAAAGTATAGATGTAGTTATCCAACAAGGCATAGATCTATGCTTCATGTTAGATGAGAGTCCTGTTTCCATATATTGCTTATGTGGTCTGCTTTATTCTGATGTGTCATAAAAGAGAGACAACAATGTGTTTATAGCTGAGAAGTCCACATGCTTCCACTTGGCATCTCTGTGTGCCTGTTATGTTTGTGCATGTTGCCACATATTACTTAGTAAATCTATTTTTTTCCTTATGCTTGAGGGTTGCTCCCATGCCTTAACTGATTGACTGACTGCTTGGTTGATAGGACCTCACCGACCTCACCGTGCCCTCCGTTCGGTTGACTCCCCTATTGAGTTTCTACTCAGTTCAAACACTGGTGAGAATGAAAACATATGCATACACGTTTTGTGCCCATGGGCCTGCACTCCAGTGAATAGTTTCTTCAAACATATTGCCCACCTCGAATAGTACCCTTGATGGGCTTCAAGTAGCTCTCAGTCCTAAACCAAGACCTCTTTGTTTCCACTTCTGATGTTAGTGCTTGGTGTACTCATTCCCGACTTGCCACTTGCGGTGTAGTAGCACATTAACTGTGTTGAATGGACAGTGTGGTAAGCTAAATTGTATGCACTGCTTGATCTGTGTGACATTATAGCCACTGAAGAATGTTCATAATGTTTATTGTATAAATTTACTTATTAACAAGCCTATGTTTTAAGGCCATAAACAAATTTAAACAAATATAATAATGCTTACAAAAATGACCTTGTGCCCAAAGAGGTAGGAAGTCTTAAAAATTAAAATATTTAGCATGTTTATGCCATTTATTTATTTATATGAGCTACACACAACAGAAAACCAGCTTTCAGGCATTATCTGGATCAGATCGTAGCAGATGTAGTAGAATTTGAGTTTCTTCACTCAGTGGAAGAGATCCCATTTCATATTCACTTTCAAGATGTCCATCTTATTCCCCTAAGAAGAAATATGCCTTTCATTGAACTGACACCAGTAAGACTCAGTTCAACCAGGAAATTTCCTATGTCTGGAAACTGAACCTTCTCAAATAATCAAACCTCTGTATTTGAAATTTATAAATCAACAGCTTTTCCATTGTGTAACCAGATTTGAAGTGTTTAAAACTTCCTTTGTTTCATTAGCATTTCATTTGATTTGGAAATGTACCAGATTAAACTGATAACAGACTTCAGCTTTCTTCCAGTTACTTATAATTTACATTACAGATTATACTTCTCTGTTCACTTCAGTATGTTTTATGCTCATCTCCATAACTGAATGTTATATCCAAGTGGAGCACTCCTGTTTAATATACCAGAGGTCGCAGTTTCAAATCTTGTCCTGAAGGCCGACTATACTGATGGAGACTTCTCATGATTTTCCTCAGACATTCCGGGCAAATGCCAGGATATGATGTCAAATTAGGCCTCGGGTGCTTCCTTCTGATCCTTTCCAATTCATTCACTAATCCTGTCATTCATTGCTATATTATCTGAGCTGTAGACAGCACTGTTAATTAAAGTATACATAAATAAATTAAAATTGTGGCTTCTGTATTATCAGTTTTTCATCCTTCATTTCTTCATCATGGATAACTTCCTTCTCCCAAAATTTTTATTTATAATTTTTCTTTCCCTTTTTTTTGTCCAGTCTTTTTTACTCCTCTGCCATTTGGACTGGTTCCTGTTCTCTTTAAGTAAACCAGTCCTTTCAAGAGTTGACTGTATTAGGATAAGAAATGCCCCCCCTGATTAGAAATTGTTGATTATGCTGCACACTGAAGGTTATTCAGTTTTACCCTGAAATGCTTAAAATGGTTAAGATCTGTACTATATCTCAGGTATTTGAAAGTATTAACTTCTTCAGTTGGTGTATCATTTAAAATTGTTTTGGCTATTATTGCTTTGGGGGGGGGGAAGATATTAAATTCCTTCTTTTCATTGCTGATATTTCTATACTGTATTTGTTTGCTGTCATGTGTAATTTAAATAAAACCTTTTTGTATACAGTATAATCTTGTTATTATTACCTGGTCATCAGGAAATAATAAAATGGTTGTTGGGAATGTTTTCTTATAATAGGCACATTTTAAAACATTTGCCACTTTTATAATATGTTTTTAATATCAGTGGTTCATATTAACTATGTTGGCCTACCTAACACCATGAAAATAAAATTAAAAGTGTTACTTTTGTGGTTCATTGGTATTCCATATACTACTTGTATGAGAAGCAGTCAGATGGTATGTCTTCCACATCCAGCCAACTGATAACAGGTGTTGTTAGCTAGTTCCATCAGGCTTACACTAGCCATCTGTGAGCACAGACACATTGGAAGAGACACAGTATAGTTTAAGCTTTGGATGAGGGGTGAGTGTGTTGCATTCCAGGCTGTCACATTACTTAAACAAGGTATGTTTAACTTTAACTGCCTGTTTGCTCTTATGCAGCACACAGACTCAGGAGAGACTCATTAAGTTATTATCAGTGACAGCTGAGAGAAAAGTTCTTTGACACTGAGAAAACAGTCCAAATTTGTATGACTCTGTGATAGGTAATTTCTCTAAAAGAATTATCATGTGGGACTGAAGTACAGAGTGGAATGAAAATGTAAACTTAGTAATTGCTAACTATTTTTTCTTAATTTACATTTCCTTCCTTCTTTATTCCTTAAATTAATTGTTAATTTTTAGAACACATTAGTGTAGCTGTTATGTATAATGTATATACTCAATTGCCAGAATTGTCATGACCTCCCCACACCTTGGACTTTGGCCAACATTTTCAAAAAAGTCATTCACCGTCACTGGTCAGTCAGTATATGTATTAGTAAGATTGGTAAAATGCAGTCTGTACCAGTGTGCACACAGTTTCCATATACATTCTTTGCACATTTGTTTTCCCAGTGCTTCTAGTTCTTAGGAATAGTTTGATGAAGACATTAAATACACGCTGAAAAATATGTTACCATTGTCACTTTGTATTGTTTTCAATGGTTGCTATTGTTTACTATTGTTTGTGTGTTTGCTATGCTTCCTGTGGTCACTATCGTTACCAGTGGTTACTATCATTACTGCGGTTTAGTAGTGACACTAATGTTGCTTCCACCTCAAAAGTTCATGCATTCACCACTTTGCTATTAGTAATTATAGATATGGAAAATATGAGTTTGGGGTGGCCTTCAGTGGCAATAAAGAAACCGGATTCATGCTCTAACCCTTTATTAAAAAAAATCAGACAGTCGAAATGTTATCCCCTTCAATGTAGTCCCCTCCCCGATCCCTACACCGCTCCATGCGAATTTTCCACTGTTGGAAGCAGTGCTGCAGGTCATCTTGTGTTATGCTCTTCAAGAGTTGCGTCGCTTTTGCTTTCACTGCATCCACGGACTCGAACCTGGTCCCTTTCAGCGCAGACTTGATTTTTGGGAAGAGAAAAAAGTCGCACGGTGCTAGGTCCGGAGAATACGGTGGATGTTCCATCACTGGAATGTTGTTTTTTGCCAAATACCTCTTCACAGATAGCG